>NW_024068047.1:0-266879 GCF_009389715.1 Phoenix dactylifera | reverse complement strand
GCTGATAGCACCTAGAACAGCTGCATACAAGAATATCTAAGGCATATTTCTGTTGAGAGAGAAAAATACCTTTACTGGAGCGTGCAACTTCAATATCGAGAAAGTATTTAAGTGTGCCAAGATCTTTAATTTGAAATTAATCTTGAAGAAAAGATTTAGAGGAAGCAATGGAAGAAAGATCACTGCCAGTAATGAGTATATCATCAGCATAAACAAGAACAATGGTGATGTTGCCCTTAGATTTGAGATAAGAGTGAATAATCGACAATTGATTTGAGTGAAACCAGCATAAAGTAGTGCAGTAAGAATTTGGAAAATCAGTTACGGGAGCTTGTTTAAGACCCATAGAAGAATTTGTTAAGGCGATAAACTAACTGTTCTCCTTTCTTCTCCTTTTCGAGAAAAATCTAGTGGCAGTTGCATGTAAACTTTTTCATGTAAATCACCATGGAGAAAGGCGTTATTGACATCAAGCTAGTACAGATGTCATTGTTTCGCTACTGCAATTGCAATAAGACAACCGAACTATGACCAATTTGGCAATAGGAGCAAATGTTTCATGGTAATCTAGGCCTTCAACTTAAGTGTAGCCTTTAGCAACAAGCCTTGCTTTGTACCGTCAAATACTACTGTCATACTTGTATTTGATCTTATATACCCATTTATATCTGATGGCATGCTTGCTTGGTGGAAGTGGCATCACGATCTAAGTTTGATTAAACTCTAAGGCCTTAATTTCATCAGACATAGCATCACACCAATGAGCATGTTTCATTGCTAAGGAAAAGGACTTGGGTTCCCCGAAGAAAAAAAATAGAAGCTAGAAAAGCATGGTGAGAGCTGGAGAATTTATCAAAGAAAAGATAATTTTGTAGTAGATACTTAATACCTATCATGAGGTTGTTTTGGTATGGATAAGAAAAATATGAAATTTAAGAGCACTAAAAATATTGAAGCCATTGGGGAGAACGTTGGATCCTTATTGAACGTCTTGGAGGTGGATTGATGGATGTTTTAGAAAGATCAACTAGTTCGATAGAATCTTGATTAGAAGTGGAAGAAGTAGAGAGGATGGGTTCATCACCATCATCAGTAATGTGAGGAAGAATTAGTGATTGGGAAGAAGAAAAAATGTGAGATGTGTTGGCAAATGAAAAAATTGATTCATAGAAAACAACATCCCTACTAGTGAATATTTTTTTCTCAAGTAGGTCATATACGCGATAACCTTTTTGGCTATAGGAATATCCTACAAAAAATACACTTATGTGCACAAGGTCTAAATTTATTTTTGGCTCGAATATGAGCAAAATAAAGACATCCAAAGGTACGTAAATGATGATAAAAGGATTTTTTTATTAAAAAGCATTTCATGAGGAGATTTACCACCTAAAATAGAAAAAAGAAGTTGGTTAATAAGATAAGCGGTAGTTAAAATATACTCACTCTAAAATTAGATTGGTAGGTTGGCTTAAAAACGTAATGCTCGGGCTACTTCATAAAGGTGTCTATATTTGCGCTCAACTACACAATTTTGTTGTGGCATGTCAACACAAGATGTTTAATGAATAATTTCTAAAAAATTAAGATAAGTTTGCAATTGATGATCCATGAATTCCATCCCATTATCACTTCTAACCATTTTAATTTTACAAGAAAATTGGTTGTCTATAAGAGCAATAAATTTCTTAAGCAAATAAAATATTTCATGTTTGAATTGCATGAGAAAAATCCATGTGCAATGTTAAAAATCATCTACAATTGTTAAAAAATAACGTGTCCCAGTATGAGATGGAATAGAATAACCTCTCCAAATATCAATATAAATAGGTCCAAAAATGGAATAAGTAACAGAAGTACTTGTAGAAAAAGAAATTCTAGTTTGTTTGGCTAGAGGACAACAGTACAAGAATCTATTTATTTTAAAAAATAGAAAGAGGAATAGAAATATCTTGGGCTAAAACTTTTAATCTTGGAGTTGACGGATAACCCAAACGATTATGCCAAAGACTCAACTGAGTGCAATAAGCTATAGAAGTAAGAGAAACTGGACCCTTGTAGTAGTAAAGACCATCCTTTTCTTTATCCAGACCAATCAGCTTCCTCATTGATAGGTTCTGAAGAACACAGAAGTCAGAAAAAAAATGGCAACACAATTTTGTGTTTTACTAAACTTACTAATGGATAATAAATTTAAATTAAAGTGAGTACGCAAAGAACATTTTTTAACTCAAAAGAAAGGGACATTTTAATGGTCCCTTTTTGGGTTATTTGAACTGTATCTCCAGTAGGTAGTTTAATGGATTGACGAGTTGGTAAAGGTTCAAGTGATAAAAAAAGATTAGAGTCAAAGATCATGCAGTCAGAAGCACCTGTGTCAATTACCCATATCATAGGTTGTGAGTTGAAAGGAATATCTGTCATATTGATGGAAATGGTGGTTTTGTCGATGTTTAATATAGATAGCAATTGGACATACTACTCTGGCATAAGCTAGGGCACAATAGATTGGCCAAGAGAATTTTCACTATTGGTAACATAATTTGTAGCAGGAGTAGCGGTTTTGGTTCCTCCATGGTGGTTCGGATAGCCAAGTAATTTGTAACAAGTGTCACATGTATGACTAAGATTATTGCAGTAATCACAACGTGGTTGTCCTCCACCCGCCACGACCTCCACGACCACATCCTCCTCATTGGTTACTAGAGTCACTAGAATCGTGCTTATCAAAACTTGAAGTAGTTATGGCACAGCCTTCAAGAGAATGCATTGGTTTGACTTGCAGTGCCTTCTATTTCTCCTCTTGCAAAATCATAGAAAAAGTTTTGCTTACTATAGGTAGTGGCTTCATGATGAGTATTTGGCTCCGAATGGTTGAAAAGAAGCCATTGAGCCCCATAAATAATTGAAAAACCCTTTTATCTCGAGAGATCCGGTTCAACTCTTTCATTGCACCGCAAGTGCAAGTAGGAAGTGGACATAGATCATTGATTTCATCCCAATATGCTTTAAGTAAGGTAAAATAAAAAGCAACAGAAAATTGATCTTGAATATTTTTTGAGATATCTCGCTTTCGATAAATTTGGATAGCCTTACCATGAAAAAAGCGCTCCTCCATATCTTCCTATGCCTCTTTTGCAGTTTCAGAATAGACTATGCTACTCACAAGATCTTTTTGGATTGCGTTCCAAATCCAGAAAAGCACTATTGTGTTGCAATGTTGTCATGCATCGAGTGTTGTTGGACTTTTGTCCGACTTCTCAAACGAGCCATCAATAAAGCCAATTTTATTCTTGGCTAAGAGAGTAGTCTTCATCGCATGCCTCGATAAAGAATAATTATCACCAAGGACAACTTGAGAGACTAGGGCCATGCCTAGGTTATTTGAGTGGTGGAGAAAGAACAGTGACATTATTTCAGCACTAGGATTGGAAATAACAGTAGAAGAGGCCATGATTATCAAATGGAGAATAGAGGGTGAAGAAAAACAAACACGAAAAGGATGATAGGAGAACAAGAAAGAAGGGTTGATAGAGCATGAAAAAAAAATGCTCTAATATCATGAAGAATTTGTATTGGACATATGATTTGAATTGCCTTGTTCTATTCATAGTATTAATGTGCTTTATATACCAGTTGAACCCCCAGATTTAGTAGAATACAACAATAAAATCCTATGATTATGGAAAAGATACTAGGGATCATATATACTATAATAAAATAGCAAAATCTATGATTTGATTCAAATACTAATTCTGAATATGACAATCAGATTCCATAATTTTTGGAGATTGATCTGAGATATCGTACTAAGATTGTGAATATAATATGTAGCAGTTGTGATATCACACCAAGATTGTGAATGCAATATATGGCAGTTATGATATCTAATACCATATATACTATAACACACGAGATTGTGCATGATTCTAAGTTGTAATATCAATTAATGTGGGACTATTCCCCCTGATTAAAAAAGCATCATCAAAAGTACATAGAGATGGTAATGGAGTTTAATAAACTATTAATGCACCTCATTCTGGCCCATAATCTTAAGTTCAAATTAACAAATAAGATGAATTAGCTATTAGATCATTTTAGATCTCCCCTCAAAATTGAAACCTTATGCCATCCGATTTTGGATGCAAGCAGATTCATACTTGAATCCAACCACCTGTAAAAAAGATTACGGGAGAATATGATAGCATTGATAACGAAAGAATAGTTATGTTGTCGTCGAATTTGGATAGAGATGGGAATGCAGCTTGGATGATCCTGAGGTTGGCTAGAGGCGAGCTGAGTAGGCTAATTGAAGTGTTGGGTGCTAGTCTCCTCTGCTGGGCGGCCTATAAGAAGTCCACTTGCCAGAGAGTTTCCAGCGAAAAATCCTCTGATACGTAAGTCAGAATAACGAGGCAACAATATGAAAGTGAGAGATCTCAATAGAGGGTGGTCTTTGTGAGTGATAGTGGGTGTCTATTATGCGTGTACCTCAAGTCCCCCAAATTGCCCCCTTTATATAGAAAAGCTAGTCTTGTCATTACCTGAGCTGATGTGACGTGCAATGATTGCAGACAGCGGCTGATGGTACGGTCGCGGCGCAGGAGTCAGTCCACATGGGTTGAGTGCGGCACAGGTCTGATGCGAGACGTAGGGATGCTACGACTATAGACTGTCAGGGCTAGTAGTTGTTAAGGCTATCAGCTTTTATTGACGCATGTTGATGGTTTTTCTCGGCTGGCAACTTCTTGGTTGGAGCTAAAGTCGTTTACCTCGATTCATATCCGAGGACAGGAGGGTTGGTCTGGCCTGAGGTTGAGGTGTCTCATATTTTTTCCATCAAGTTTAATGGCCAAACCTCTCTAGAACGAGTGGAATTGGCTACCTACCGATCGATTAAACCTAGTTCCAAGTGGTAAAGACTAGCAAATGCCCATTTGCCTCCAATACGATGCAGTCGAATTTACTGTACCCCAATTTATTAAGCATTCTTTTAGCTTTTCTGGTCAAAAAAAATTGCAGTATGATGTTATTGTTCGCATTACACTACTATGAATAGTAACTTCATGAATTGTATCCAAGGGATATTGGAGTTATTTCGTTTAGTAATATGGACATTTTATTAGGGATTTCAAGTTGGTTGTTTTGTCCTAGTTTTGTTTCTATTTTAGGACGTTCTAGTAGGGTTAGGAAAGGTGGTCTTTTGAGGCTATTTAAAATGGTCAACAGCTAGAGTGTGAAGATTTTTCGATGTGAAAAGTTTGTTCAAGAAAGGCCGCAGGCCACTCTTTTCCCCATTCTTGTTCTTTTAATATTCTCTATTCTTCTCTTATTCTCTCTTCTCTACCTTCTCCCATGCTACTCTCTCCGAGTAGAAAAGCTTTATACTGTCGAGCAAATCGCCATTGTTTGAGATCTGAATTTACATGTAAATCAGCTTCTTCTGGTGACTTTGAACAGCATATTGGTGAAGAGATTCCAAGCTTATTACTACTTCATGATTAAATACGTTTAAAGATCGACACATAAATCAGATCAAAATAGGATGGATCCAAGGTTTCAATATGTTTACATCATGTAGCCTTTAAATCTCAACGAGGCTACATCAGAATCCCAACCCCAAAATTAACCGGGCCCAACCCATCTCCTATCAATCCTTCTGTCCCAACCCAAAATCGCTCTTTTCACCTCTCTCTCTCTCTCTCTCTCTCTCTCTCTCTCTCTCGCAAATGTCCAGGTCCTCGATTCTAACCCGACTCCTCTAATTGAAAAGCCCTACCTCTCTTGGTGGCTGGAGCCAGAGATTTCTCATCCACACCCAAAATTGAATGAACTGCACCACTATCGCCTCCTAAACCCTAATCCAATGAGATCAAAGACAAAGAACCTACCTTAATTCAATGATTTCTCGCCAAGATTCCCAAAAACCCTTGAAATCGCCCCTTTTTTTGCAAGCCTCCGGATTTCTATCTTTGGATAATATCAGTACCCTATCGATACAGTACTATGTATTGTGCCTATTTAGAAAAGCCCCATATCTTACCAGCCTGGTCCCTAACCGGTATGGTTCATAGTGCTACTATAGCTAACTTTGTTGATGACTATTAGATTTTGCAATATTATTCATAGATTTAGTTTGTTCTCGTTTAATATATTTTCTTGTCTCGAAGCCTATTTATTCTCTTGAGCACTCTCTTCTAGTTATTTTGAAGGGGGGCTTACACGCTTGTGCTGGCCCAATGGCATGTTCATATGTGAGCCAACGCATAATCTGATAAATTCAATGGCTATGCCGAGTAGCCGAAAACCCAAGCTAATGCTTATTATTGAACTATAAGTGTATCTAATAGATGTACTGATGATTATAGACTACAAATTAAGCACGTTAAAGTATATTTGATTATTTTGAAAATGTAAATTCAGTTGGACTATAACCTTAAAGAAGATGCAATAGGAATAGGTCCAAAAATGGGCCAATAGGGTATTTGATAACCTTAAGATCATACCCCATATCCAATTATTATTGGATATATCAACGAGCAAGATCTAATGTTCAAAATAGAACTAGGAATTGGATTTGGGTCCTAATGAATGTAGTTCCGGTTCGTGTATGAATATAGAAAGCCTACTTAAATTAGATGTGTTACCACCCTAACAAGTACAGCAGCTCAAATGATTCTTTTCAAATATATATAAAGCCAGGATCAAGTTACAGTTGGTGCAACTCTATAAAAGATATATTTTTTAAATTAGACAACGAGAATCCTACATTAATAATCTGAACTTTTAGATGTGACATGCTACCTCCAAACTAGTTATAAACCAAAAGTCCTATAATTTAGAAATCCTAATCTATACATCAAGTGATCAAAATATATATATAATTTCATATTATTTAAAAAATCTAATTTTTGATTAAAGTAGGCATCTCCAAATCATATGATTTTTATTGTCTTTGCAATTTAAAGATAGTAGATCGTATCCAACAGCTCAGTTCGTCAATATAGAACATCCACCATCCAATTCAGAAAAGATGCAACTCTATAAAAATCATACTGGGTGTAACTTAAACTTGACCTATATATACAAGCATAGGTACACCAACAATCCCTCTATTCCTTCTTCCTCTCTCACACCTTGCGAACAACCACCTTATTCCATTTCACATGCCCCTCTTAATGCAGCATTCTCTCTAAAATGGATGCTTCTACCTAAGAGGCTGACATATCAATGGCTGGTGCATTGGCTCAATAGACAACAAATGGGCGAATCACAAATCGTTATTCCACAGTTCAATTGACTAAATATGGCATCTCTTAGTCAACATTCAATATAAACCCGTTCAATCTTACAGTGGTCATTAGAAACACACTTCTAAAAAAATTATCACTAAAATTTGCTCACACACCCACTGGATAACACCATTTTATCTCTATAAAGATGGCCATGGTCATCCATAACCATCCATCTCAAAACTACAATGCCTCTTGTTTCTCAAACTTAACAAGATATTTAAGAGAGATCTTCATAGTGAATCGAATGCGTGGTTGTATCCCTAGGAATCTTGACGAAAGAGGGTCAAGTCCAAGAAGTTGTGAGAGAGAACCAAGGCTTTTGTCCAAGATTTATTTCACAAAATTCTCCCAGAATCGAATTTTTGCTGGTTCAGATACAACGTTCAGCCCTCTTCCTCAAAGCATAGTTTAAGCTTCGCTTAGACATAGTTCATTGTATATCTGAACTAGGGTTTCATCAAACCATTTGAACTACGACAATGAAGTTTCCACTACATAAGCAGCACCATCCAATGCATCTCAAAAATTGTCGAGTATTCTAAACCTTTAAGCCCTTTATTTTTTTTTTTGTACATGCAGAAATTATTTTCTCAATTCATTAGAGATATTGTCATAAAGATCTCATAAACCTTGCATTCAAGGTTCCACCATTATGAACACAAACAGTGTGACAGTTTAGGTCTGCCACGTTAGGCATCACCATGTTATTTGATCCTTTCAGCTTTCTATTTCCCATGGCACCCAAGGTACAGGTCAATATTATCTTACAATGACCAGATTGAAGAATAATAAAACTGGCAACCTGCCTAAGGCAAAATTATCAACTGATTGAGAAAAACAACCTTGTATGGACAAACTGGATTTACCATGTCGTATTTTATCGATACAACATAAAGCCTGCTTTAGATGTCAGTCATAAGGTTTGGAATTTACCAAAGGTAAGGCTGCCATCTCATCCAGCTGAATTGTAACAAGCAATAGCAATAAAAATGGAAGCAAGCAGAAAAGAACTACAAGAACAGAGATATACCAAAAAAAAAAAAGAAAAATCTAAAAGTTGGTTATAAGTTTCAAATCAAAGATGCTAATGTATATACTGATTTTCAATTTAAGAATTTGTTGCAAAGAGGTTGAGAAAGTTGCCATGTGATAAACCATGTTGCTGAGCTTTAATTATTCTAAATGGCATGCAAGACTGGTGCGGACTGTTACCATTTCTTATCATTCAAGACCTTTGATGCATCTTAGCTAAGCCTTCCACCAAGCTACTGGTGCAGCCAGAAATGATCTTCTAAGCTACAATGATTGGATAAGCAAAACTTTTGGCTATTCAATCAATACCTCAAATAAATATGATTACGCAAAGATATCAATCCTGCCTCTTCAGTCTTGCAGAACAACAACATCACTGATTGCTGGAATGTTGAACTATACATCGAATATGCATCTCATAGAATCATAAGACTTCCGAGATTTATACGACCTGGAAATGAAGCAAGAGCTATCAGAGAAATCATATAGGATCTAAAGATGCTAGAATAGAAATCCATACAGAAACTAATATAAATTTATAAAGGTAACTTGAGAATTATTGAATTCAACTCTATGGAAGTAATTTGTCACTAATAGTGGCTAGTGAAGAGGTGCATGGAACCAGTACAGAGACAGCAAACTGTCAGTTTGAAGCCCTAACTATGTAAAATTTTCGTTTTTATTTGTAACCTACGAGAGTCCAGCACATACTCTAAATTAACATGCCGCTGCTTTGTGTAATAATATGACATCCAAGGGATTGTATAAGCAATTCTCAAGGTTTAGCTAGGGTGGCAGCAGCAAGAGCTCAGGAAAATAGAGGACTTCAATAATCATCCACATATATCAGGACTCCTATATATTGAATCACCTCATTATGCAACACGACTTTTTCCACTTATCATTTAAGAAACCAAAAAATTTATCATAGAATCTTTGACGTCTACCAACAATTCTGTTATTTGACATAAGTAACTCAGAACAAAATAATCAGTATAATTATCAAAGGTAGAAGTAGGGTCTTTATTTATGAGGGCAGGTATACATGTATGGTGAGAATGGGGAATGTTCCAAAAAGTTGAAAACAGTGCCAAAATTTCACTGCAGGTGTTTCTTTTCAATCATATTACAAAACTAGATGTGATGCTTTTATAGATGTCACAATCTGAAGCGAAAACAATGAATTCTTTTCTATCCATATAAAGTACTGCATAGTTTGAATCAACAATTACCTTTACTTCCTAGATTTTATTTTATTGTATTGATAATCTATCCCTTATTTGAACCTTGATCTAGTTTGACAAAAAGAATATAATGCCAAAATAAAGGTTAATTAAGGATAAAAGGACAAAAACATATAACAACCCAATAGTCACAGTGCTGGCCACTGGATAGATCAAAAAGGCATACATGGAACAAACCTCATCATATCATCCAGCCCTATGTCAACTTATTTGAACCTTGATCTATTCCGAGAAAAAGAAAATACTATCAAAATAATGGTTAGCTAAGGTAAAAGCATATAAGTAGGTTGTTGAATGTTGTGTTCTCTGTATAACAACTAATCCAATAGTCAAACCGCACGAGCCACTGGATATATCGAAAAGGTATATGCAGAGCAACCCTCATCAAATCACCCAGCCCTAATATCAACTTAAATTATAATGAAAATTATTTCTTAAAACTCTCTTGCTCCTTGTTTTCCTCATAGATGTGCTAGTGGATTTGTACTAATTACGACAAATTAAACCCAATTTTTTTTAGCAACCATGAAATCAGGTTGGTTTTCAGTCCCACCAAGAACTGATTATAATAATCCATTAGTTTCCACAAGTATCTTGTAAGATCCAATCCACATGGATAACCATGAATAGTTTAAGATGTTTAATTGCAGCCAACACAAAATAAACCTGTTTAAAAATTGGTATGGTACCTGACAAATTCATAAACACAAAATAATTTCCAAAAACATCAAGTCATGCAGACAGAACCAAATTAAACCACTTGCATCACCACCCACCACACCGATCTCGAAATGCTTTTGCTTGTAATCCCCATGAGAGACTAAGTCCATTAACCAAACATGCACAGTGAATTGGAATAGATCTAGTGGGCCATATCAATAAATGCTCAGATTTTTTAGCCATTCGGAAGTCAAGTACTATGTTATATAAGCCCATGAAATTTTGTTGACAAGGCAAGTGCCCAACAGGTTCCATCCGCCGTATCTCCCGTGGCTAAAGCACCAAAAAGAATCACCTTCTCATGCCTCATGAATGTAGGTGTACATGCAGCCTCCTCCGGACAACATTCCGCTCCTCCTCTTGTCTTGTCTACCCCTTACGCAAAGCGATCTATGGTCTCTTCAAGCCCCTCGAGCATCTGATTTAGAAGTTCAACACAGTGGTTATCTAGGCAGGGTTTGCTCAGATTGATCATGATTCGGCCATGTTCGTATCAGTTTCTCCTCGAGGATCGCCTGCCAAAGATGTCGCTAGATCGGGGATCGGTTGAAGCTGCACTCTTGTTTTGCCACGGTCAACCTTAATTAAAGGCTCTTCCCTGCCTAGCTCCTCTGAAAAAAAGGAAAAAAAAGAGACAGAAAGAGAGAGAGAGGGGGGGGAGAGAGAGAGCGAGAAGCAAAGAAAAAATGAGTCAAAAAAAAGCACTGGATACTAAAATCTCCTCGACCTCCCTAAACTCTCGGTCTTACCTTCCCTTTTTCTCCTTACATCCATATAAAAGTTTTCCATATCTTGAGAGGGACCACAACTTCCCTAGGAGCCTCTTAGTCTTGCTATTTACCATCAACTCCTCTTAAGATTTCCTCAAATTGAGGAAACCAACTGAAACCTTTCTCCATCCCAATAAATAGGTACATTCAGAAGCCATAGCATCCTATGCATATTAAATGGCATTACTGAAAAAATTAAATTTGTGCATGGCAATCTAGGAGATACTCCCCAAATAGAAAAATTTTCACTGATATTTAGATGTATTTGATTAACATCCTCGACCATAGAATAAACATATAGACTAGGTTTCATAAGCAAACATTGGGAGACTACCACAAGAGCAATACAACATACAGACATCAAAAAGCTTTCGTAAAGAGAAAATAAAGTTTTTGGAATATAAATGAGAAACCCATCAGAAATAATACAGAGGTTGTACAGAAATGTACGAGTAGTTCTCAGTGGTTCCATGGATTTTGCCGTCTTCAAGTCAATAAAATTTAAATTGTTTTTTTTTTTTAATTGACACATGCCAATATGTGATCATTAAGGTTTATTAGAACTCTCTCTTGCATATTAGTACCAGAAAATTATTTTAAAAAAAAAGACAAGTGTAACTGTGTCACATGATCTCACCTGGAGAAGGATGGAAAAATATCAGAAAATTTGCAGAAGAACAAAGAAAAAATTTGACTCAAACAGCTATTGCAATAGAATCACTAACCTCAACTTGTTGGCCAAATCAAATTCGTCCAACCACTTTGAGCTTCTGGCAAGGGTTTTACCAATTTAATGTTCTAATTCATGAATCAATGTTCAGATGCTGGTCATTGCACTGACTGGCATTGCACAAGCATGGAGGCTTGAAGCGGGTATTTTATCCCCCTCCTTTTGTCATTCTCTTTTGCCTCTTGATAAATCCATCCATCAAAGTAACATATGTAGAACTCTTAACAGCTATACCTTTCTCCATCATTTCTTCCAAGACAAGCTTAGCCTCTTTGAATTGCCCACTGTTGCACAGATCACCAATGCATTCCAAAAAAGTTGCTGAATTATCTTTCAGATCTTCAGCTGTCTTTCCATCATGCGTCGTCTCTGGTTTCCTATCTATTCCAGCTTCAGACATGGCTTCTTCTGACAAAGGAAATGTGATTTGTTCTGGCAACTTTCCAGTTTCAACCATCTTAGACAGCAGGCTTTGTGCTTCTTCTGATCTTCCCACTTCGGTAAGTGCACATAGAACAACATTGTAGCTATAAGCATCAGGATGCAAACCCTTCTCTTCCATGTCAGCAAAAAGCTCTAATGCAGCATCGATCCTCCCTTCTTTGCACAGCCCTTTTATCAGAGTGTTGTATGTGATAATGTCCACCTTCTTCCCTTTTGACACCCATGATTCAAAGAGTTTTAGAGCCTTTTCTACCTTACCATCATTACAGAGCCCATTCATAAGAATATTACAGGTAATAACATTCGGCTTGAATGAATTCTCCACCATCTTATTATGAAACTGGAATGCTTTCTCCAATTCCCCTTCTCTACAGTACCCATGAATAATAGTATTGTAGGTAGTCTCATCCGGCACCAGTCCTCTCTCCAAAAGCTCATTCAGTTTCTTAATTGCCTCCTCGGTCTTGCCCAACCTGCAGAGACCACCAATCACCGCATTGTAGGTTGCTACATTTGGCATTATCTTTCTCTCATTCATCTCATCCCAAAGCTTCATTGCCTCATTTGGGTTCTCATCCTTAAAGTATGCAGCAATGACTGTGCCATAGCTGACCTCATCAGGAACGAAACCCCGCTTTGGGGGACTACGGAGCAGTCTACACGCTTCATCAAACCTCTTCTCCTTACAGAGGTTATGAATGACAGTGTTGAGAGTGAAAGTGTCCATCTTGAGACCTCTCCCCACCATCTCATCCATCAAGTTGAAAGCTTTGGCCACATTCCCTGCTCTACAGTATGCACTGATCAAAGTATTGTACGTTATGAGGTCTGGCGACAAGCCCTGCTCTTCCATCTTCCTCAAAGAATCAACCGCCTCATCCATCTTCCCTTCCTTGCACAACCCTTTGACCATAGTGTTGTGTGTGACCAAGCTCGGCTTGACGCCCTTCTCCCGCATCTCTTCCAATACCTGGAACGCCTCCGAGCCAGTCCTCCACTCAAAGCACCCATTGATGAGCGTGTTATAGGTGACAATGTCGGGCAGCACTCGGAGCTTCTCCATCTCGTCCTTCAACCGAAAAGCCTCGTCCATCCGGCCCTCCCGGCAGAGCCCGGAAACAAGCATGTTGTAGGTCCAGAGGTCGGGGAGGAAGTTGGACGCCGTCATGATCTCGATCGCCTTGGTTGCCTCCTTCAGCCAGCCGAGGCGGCAGTAGGCAGCGACGAGGGTGTTGTAGGTGGAGCGGTCCGGGGACAGTCCCCCGGCCTTCATTTCGGCGAGCAGGTCGCGGGCCTCCTTGAGCATGCCCTTCTTGCAGTAGCCGTCGAGGATGGTGTTGTAGGTGATGGTGTCGGGGGAGCAGCCAAAGCCTTCCATGGTGGAGAGGAGGGCAAGGGCGTCGGCGAACTGGGCGCGGGAACAGAAGCCGTGGACGAGGATGTTGAAGGTGGGAGTGTTGGGGGCGACGCCGAGGTCGACGAGGTCGTGGAAGACGGCAAGGGGGACGGAGGCGGGGGAGGGGGAGCGAACGAGGGCGTCGAGGAGGATGTTCGCGGTGCGGAGCGAGGGGCGGAGGCGGCGGCGCTTCATGGACTGGAAGAGCTGCGCAGCAAGGTGGGGCTGGCGGAGGCGGGCGTAGGAGGAGACGGCGGTGTCGAGGAGGACCTTCGACGGGGGGTGGTCGGGGCGGAGGAGGTGGCGGTGGAGGAGACGAGGGCGGTCGAGGGGAATGAAGGAGAGAAGGAGGGACTGGGCGTCGGCGAACTTGTGGAAGCGGAGGAGGGGACGGAGGAGGGCGAGGATGGAAGGGAGGGCTGCTGCGGGGTTGCTTGAGAGGGCCGGGAGTCGACGGCGGCAGAGGTTGTAGAAGGAGAGGAGGGGGGAGGGGCTGGAGAAGGAGGGGGCGGCAGCGGCGGCGGATATGATGGGAGCGAGGAAGGGAGGGGAGAGGCGGGGGAGGAAGGGGGCGAGGGATTGGTCCAGGGGAGGTGCTTTGGGGGCCTGGGAAGAGAGGAGGATGGAGGAGACCGTCTGCACGAGACCGGCGCTGGGCTCGCCCTCCGCCGCAGGCGGTGGCGCAGATGGGTCTGTCTCCATTGTATTCGGGTGGGGCAGATGGGGTTCCGGCTGCCGGCGGCCGAGGGGGGGCGATGGACCGGAATGGAGCGCGGCCCGGTTAGAAACGCTTCAGCTCGGCTGTCGATGCAAACGGGCAGGCTTAGACAAGGCCTAGCCATTATCAGCCCAAGGCCACTTTTATTTTAATTTATCTCCGAGTCTCCTAAACTTTGCTCCCAAGGACTGTTCTCATGCCATATAGCATAGAGATTTTGGGGGGTTTAAAAAAAAATTTACGAGTTTGGAGAATGGTTCATATAAATTTTAAACACAAATCGAAGAATTTTCTTAATTAGTAGAGCTAAGTTGGAGAGGGAGTTGCATGGAATTTTTATTGGATCAATGTTCATTAGTTATACTTGATCTGTTTTTAGTTGGATATTTTTAGTCAACATTTGATTCAAATGGCTTTGGATTGGACAAGGCCATTTTCATGTCCATTCCGAATTTAAAACAAATCAAATTGATACACTTGCGATCTTATCTGGACACATGCCATGCAAACTTGGCTTCAATATGTCGACATATATATTAGTCAATGATTGGTGATATTGGACTTCCCTAAGATATAATCCAAACTTGGGAAAATACAATTCATTTGAGGTTTTGGGTTTGGGCGGGTCTAATCCTATGTTTTTGTTTGGGGTTTGGCTGAATCTTCCATTTTTCACCCAAATCTGGTCCAATTTATTCCGCTTATTTTATATGTGGAATATTCCCTCTATGGTAAGTATTGGAAAAGCTTATCAAAATATTGGGTAGTATCCAAAGTCCAAATATGTCCTAAAAATATATGAATCAAAATGATTAGGTAGCTCACTGGACCAACATTATCTGAACCAACTCATTTATGTCTAGGTATCTAGTAATAGGAAACAAATTCCACCAAATCATCCTAGCAAACATAGTATTTCATCCATCATTTGTAGCAATTCATTCTAGTTGGGCATGCCATGAAATGGTCGATATGTAAAGCAAAATTCTCAAATGATAAGTTATCAATGTTCTCAAAATATGTGCTTCGCGATTATAATATTTTATCTTCTATTACTATGTGGACAAATTTAAATACGACTATTGATGTTTATAAAAATCTATCCTCAATGTTATCGTGCATACTTAATTCTAATTGGAACACAAAAGTATTAGTGTCATGCTTCGGCCCAATAGCACAAGTCGAGCACGCGACAGACGGCTACACATCCATAAATTTTGACCCCACAGCACATGCAAGACTTGCCTTTTTCATATATATATATATATATATATATATATATATATATATATATATATATATATATATATATATATATATATATATATATATATATATATATATATATATCATGTCAAGTACTCAGGCAATGGTATTAAGCATCAATTAAAAATTCTTAAATAATTAAGCTAATAACAATCTTACAATCTTAGATAATAAATAAAAAAGTTCAATTAGATATTTTATCAAATTATTTATTCAAAAGAATCAACAACTAATCATGTAAGTGCTAAATCTTTTGCGTTGAGCGAGCCCCAATTATGCTATTCCTCTATACCTAAAAAAATAAAAAAAAAAGATAATGAGCTCTACACGCTCAATAAGTTACCAATATCTTTAGTTGGATCAAGCATAATATGTAATTTTTTTAAATATAAACAATTTAACAATTTCAAGATATAGAGTATTTTTTATTTGCATTTATCAACATAAATTTTTCTTTTAAAATATGTCACACTTTTGATTTATGAATTCTAAATCAATATCGATAAGTCATAAACTCGCTCTCAGCCTTTAGTGACTATGGCCATGATCGGCCTTGTGACAAAGTTCAAAAAAGATTAGCTCTTGAGTACAAAATATGTTGTCCATCAATATGTGCCTATAATCAACTCCGACTTGCTAGGCCTAGAAGAAAATTAGCTCTGAATCACATGGCCATGATTCACCCCATGATAAGGCAAAGAGACTAGTCTTAAGAACAAAACACATGATCAGTTAGTGTATGCCAGTGATCAGCCCCAACTAGCTCTGAAAGAACTAGCTCTGCTAGCGATCAACCCCAACAAACTAGGACCAAAGAAACTAATTTCTGATATATGGCCAACAATCAGTCCTATTGGCTAGACCCGAATCATAGTCAAACTTAAGAGTTTTCATAATATCCACATCAAATAGTTTTCTCAAACATAAAATAAGAATCCTCATTTCAATAGCATGAGCAGTAACAACCAAAATTTCATATCTTATTCCAAATTCCATATCATGCGACATTAAAATAGGATAATCAATTCATTTCAAATTCTGTATTTATGCAAATAAATCATCATATTCATAATCGTGCTGGAATAAGAACCTTTATCCTTGATCCATGATTTTTAAATTATTCTTTTTATACAAGAATGCAAGATATTTATAAGCATACATAATTTCAAATTTTCTAAGTTCAAATATTTTAATATTGTTTTTCAATCAGTAGCTCAAAAATTAAGTAATATGCATTCCAATTCTAAAATACATGGCATTGCTGGAATTTGGACCCGGGAGCGACTGTCGGCTGAGGAGAGGGGGAGCTCCGGCGAGAGTCGATGAACGGCGGTCCGGCTAGCGTGCGACGTCCTCCGGAAAACCTGCAAGAAGCCGGTGGCCGGGGTTTCCGGCGCCGGCCCTCCGATACCTAAGTTAGAGGGGGCAAGTGTATGAACGGGAGTAGTCAATATTCAGGGTTTTCCCTTCTCTTCTTTAAAGTGGGGGAGTTCCCCTTTTATAGAGGAGACTGGGTTACCTGTGATGTGATGGGGCAAACGGTCTGTAGTATGATTAGGCATGCAGTAGAAATCAATGCTCGATCGTGTGAATCAATGCCGTTACTGTAGGAGATTAGGCCGAAGCTCTCCAGTCATCATGGAGTCATACCATCATTCATAGCCAAGCAGGTTTTCCGTAAGAGGCTTGATGTCCATAGACAACAGGAGCCATACGCTTTAATTGTTGAGTAAGCTGAGTGTCTGCAGGAGCCATACGCTTTGATTGTTGAGTAAATTAGACGTCTGCAGGAGCCATACGCTTGGATTGTTGAGTAAACTGGACGTCTGCAGGAGCCATACGCTTTAATTGTTGACGAAAGCAGGGCATGGTTTTTCGGTCGCGCTGCAGGGGGATGCGACCACAGCGCGAGTCGGGCGTCTTTGGGTTAGTAGGGCTGCTCGGGCGCTTCCGGATCAGGGGGTCTGCTCGGCGCCTCCAGGTTGGAGGATCTGCTCGGCACCTCCAGGTCGGAGGGTCTTGCAGCCGTGACGACTTATATTTTTTTCCTAACACTACCCCCAACTTCCGAGCTCGAGCTGCTCGCAGGTTCGAGCGCGGGAAGTAACTTCGGTCGTGTCAACATTAACTAGGAAAATTTTGAATTATCACGCGCTTCAAGACGCTTTTAATGGGCGGGTCTCCTTTTTTTGAAACGTTTCATCAAGGGAGTGCCTTTTCATTTTTCGAAGCATCCTCGCGTCGTGGGCTCATGATGGAGCCGCACGATCCAACGAGGTGTTTCCGTATTCGAAGCATCGGACCGAATTGAATGCCGTGCTTTAACTCTCGGGGTCGACGCGTGTCGTGATCTGGGCAGGGGACGGTGCTCCGCCCCGCAGATCAGAGCTGTCAGTGGGATTTATATAAATCCCTGTTTGGCCATCTCTGACTTCTTTCCTATTGCCCTTTTCTATCTTCTTCTCCGTCCGAGGCAGCTAATCTTCTCTCCCCATTGTCTCCGGCGAACTCCGAAAGTGTTCTCCCCTGCCCGCTCAGAGTTTTTCCTTCTTTTCTTTCTCTTTTTCTCCTTTCCGATGGGTCTTGGTCCAGACGAAATAGGGTCTTCGATGAGTGAGGAGGAGGTGGAGATGACCGAGGAGTGGTTATTTCCTCGGCGAGGGTTCCGTTTGGAACCTGCCGGGTTGGGGGATCGGGTGACGAACCCCCCCAAGGCCGAATCGGAGTGTATTTGGAGGCACTCTGGGCCGGCCTGCGATTTCTCTTCCATGGGTTCGTGAATGAGTTGCTCGGAGAGTACCAACTCGTCCCGGCACAACTTGTTCCGAACGCATGGAGGACGATCATCGGGTTTCTATCCTTGTTCATAGCACACGGGATCCCGTCCTCTGTGAATATTTTCCGGCGGCTCTTCATGTTGAAGTCCAACCTAGAGGACGGAGAGTGGCTCTATATCGCCCTTCGGGGAGGCCGACCACTCTTTCAGGGCGCTCCGACGTCCATTCACGAATGGAAGAAAAAGTTTTTCTTTTTAGCTTTTGAGCGGACATGGGGGTTCGACCCCAGGTGGGGGCAGAGCCGGCTTAAGACCGCTAACAAACTCCCCAGGCTTTCCAAACGCAAGCAGGGGATCCTTGACGCTGTTCGCGGCCTCGGGGATGATTTCCTCCTGAACGACCTCATAAGTGAGGACGCTCTGGTCAACGTTAACCTGAGCTCGGCGTGCCCTCAGGGTAAGGGTAGCAATTTAAAATTTTTATCCTCCTTTTCCTCTCAATATTTTACTAACTTTTTCTGCTCGTCTTTACAGACATAGCGAAAATGGTGACCAAGAACGAAGCTTTATACGCTCGGTTTCACAAGAGGGCGGCCGAGATTGGAGGGGCCCTTCTCGAGCCAAAGAAGAAGCTCAAGATCTCGGCTAGTGGGGTGGCCGAGAAGGACGCCCCTCGAGGTGGGCCCTCTGGAGCGGCTCGGAGGGAGGGTTCGAGCTCCGAGCCTAGGAGCTCGGGCTCAGCGGGAGCTGCCATGGCGCTACCATGTCCGGCGCCAATTTCGCAAGTCTTTGGTCGGCCACCAATCCGACCAGAGCGCCCGGCGTCTGAGCCGGGCAGCAGCCAAGGGGCCGCGAGGTCGCCTCCACCAAAGGCGACAAGGCCCCGCCTCCTTAGTCCACCGGAGGGCAAGGGCCAACGAGGAAGGCGGCCCCACATCCCGGAATAGGAAGTGTACGAGGGCGATTCAACCCTCGAGAATGTTGAGATGGCGCGGCAGATCTTCCACGTCGCACTTCTCCCAGCCGATAAGGCGAAAATTTAGGCCATGAGCCTGAACAATTTTTTGGAGTCAACCCGCCTCTCCGCTGTTCGGGTAAGTCTTCATTATTTACTATTATTCATTCTTTGCGCTTTTAGCTTTTATGCCCTAATTTTATCCTCGGCCTAATTTCTCTTCACCTTGCTCACAGCATCTTCACGAGATCGATACACTGATCTCGATCGGCGTGGACTATAAGGAACGAGCTCGTCAGTGTTTACGGGCACAAGAAGAGGCCGAGAGAAAGCTGGCGGAGCTCGAGCTCCATAAGAAGGAGCTTTTGCTTAGAGTGGGGGCCATCGAGGACGAAGTCCGAATTCTGACTGCGATGCTCGAAGAAGAGAAGGCCGCTCATGCTCTGACTAGATCAGAGTTGCGGGCCGCCAAGGCTCGCTTGGCCGAGGCGCGGTCCCTGCTCGTCGTCCGCGAGCAGGAAATAAAGAACGCGGAGCTGAAGGCCGAGCAACTCGAAGCTCACCTCGGAGCTCGGGAGAAGGAGGCCCAGGAGCAGGCCCAGAGCACCGTTCAACTCTTCCGTGAATCGGAAGAGTTCCGCGACCTACTCGAAGAGGAAGCCGTGAATGGGCTCCTTCAGGGCTACAACGACTTCCGCAATCAACTAAGGCGGCTTTGCCCCGATTTCGACCTCGACCTGCTCCAACCGGGAGCGGGAGTCGAAGGCTTCGAAGCGGAACCGGCCGAGGCGGTTGGAGAAGCTGCTCGGGAGGCCGCTCCCGAAGAGGCTACCCAGGTCATTCTCGAAGCTCCCGAAGCTCCGGCGGCAACTTCCGAGGCTGCCCTTGCCGTGGGAGAACCGACCACTGCCGAAGGAGGTCCGGCAGTTGCCGAAGTCGTCGAAGTCGTCGAGGTTGAGCCCGGTGAGATTCCGGCCGTGGACGCCACCGCGCCCGTCCCTTGAGATTTTCCTCTTGTATTCTACCTTTCTCTTTTTCTTTTTTTTTTTGTAATGGAGGTCGACCTTTATGCTTATTGTATGGCCGAACCTCAATTTTGTACTTAGCCTTCGGGCTTTTCTTTTAAATGAAACTCTTCCTTTCAACGCAGAACTTTTCTCGGTAAATCAAAGTGCTTGTGCTTGACTAAGTCCTTAGACTTAGGCTCAGTCGCGGAGAATATTTGCTAGGGCGATGTCTTAGGTGTCAGGCTCGAGCCACAGGAAAACCAAGTCCTTGAGCTCGGCCGAACTTGTAAACTTGGACTTCGTGGGCTTAAGTTTTCGCCGCGCTCATCAAGTCAGATCTTTATCGACGAATTTCTCTAAGTCTTCGAGCTCGGCCAGGTTTATGGACCTGGATTTTCTAGGCCTCGATTCAAGTCATGTACGCCAAATGGGGTTCCAAGCTCTGGGCTTTTGAGCTCGAACCTGAACCATGCTGGGCCCCTAGGCTCGGCGCCTATATTGAGCCCGGCCCCCAAATTCTGCAGGAGTTTTATCGGGCTTTCGAATTCGTCCTTTAGGCGATTTTAACTGAGTTCCCGAACTTAGCTTTTCGGGCGTTAGCCAACAAAAAGTGTTGGGGTCGGCCTCCGGGGAGATCCCGGATCGAAGTCGCGTCGCAATTGGGGCCCTTACGACGGTTGATCGCAGACTTGGCCGAAATGCCAACAGAATCAAAATCGTGGTGGCTCGGTACTTCCGAGCTCGACCAGGATATATTTGCCGCTAACGAGCAATAGGGGAGGTGTACCTAGCGTATGGACCCCGGCTTGCAATTGGTTTAGAGAATCGTCTCGACCTTGGTCGAGGTAAGTCCTGAGCTTAATCAGGAAATTGCTGGCAAAATTAATGAATAAATGTAATGGGACTGTAAGGTGTACATTCTGTACTGTCGGAGTCGAGCGTCCCATGCCAAAGTCGGCAGTTTTGCTCCTCGGCTAGCTTTTGAGGGCGCTCTTTTGCTCGAGGTCCGCTCTTTGGGGACGCCGGCAGATTAGGAGAAAGTTGCCATTGGAGATCCGTGTGGGCATTGCTTTGTGGTCATCCACGAATATTTTGGGGGCGCTTTGTTGTCAATCACGAACATTTGTTGCCGATCACGAACACTTGTTGCCGACCACGAACATTTGTTGCCGATCACGAACGTTTGCTGCCGACCACGAACGTTTGTTGCCGACCACGAACGTTTGTTGCCGATCACGAACGTTTGTTGCCGACCACGAACGTTTGTCGCCGACTACGAACGTTTGTTTCCGGGGGGCCGCGAAGGTACTACCCCGTCATTCCGAGGTTGAGGGAGCTCGGGCTCACTATCGACTCATCGGGGCATCTCGACCTTAGTCGAGGAGGCGCTGCGGGGGGCCACGAAGGTACCACCCCGTTGTGTTGAGCGCCACGGAGGGCTGCGAAGGTACTACCCTATCTTTCCGAAGTGTCGAGGGGTCTGGGCATGCACTGTCGACACTCGGGGCATCTCGACCTTAGTCGAGGAGGCGCTACGGGGGGCCGCGAAGGTACTACCCTGTTATTGGTGTTGAGCGCCATGGAGGGCCGTGAAGGTACTATCCGTCTTTCCGAAGTATCGAGGGGTCTGGGCACGCACTGTCGACACTCGGGGCATCCCGAACTTTGTCGGAGGATCGTACGCAGGTCGAGGGGTCTGGAAATGCACTGTCGACCTGCGACGCTTCCCGAGGTCGAGGGATTTGGGAACGCACCGTCGATCTCGGGGCATCCCGGCCGTAGCCGAGGTATTTGAGGAAGATCAAGACCAAGCTCGACATTAACACTTCGAACTTTTCGCTAAGGCGCTCGACTTCGCCCGGTGCTGATTGTAGTATCCGAGCGGGGTCGTGTATATGAGCTGGGCCGGGTCGTCTGAGAATCACGAAACATTTAGACATCAGGAGAAGCGCAGCACAATTAAACAATTGCAGATAAGTTATTGTAAAAAGGTGAGACTTATGCTCCAAACAGAGAACCCCTTGGGGTTCTATTGGTAATACACCCGGAGGTTTTCGAAACTCCAGCTTCGTGGAATAGGGGTCCCGTAGAGAGACTCCAGCTTGTACGCCCCGGATCGCTGGACACATACGACCCGGTAGGGTCCTTCCCAATTCGGAGCCAACTTTCCTTGCTCGGTTGGCTGAGAGGCTTCAGCTCTTCTGAGGACTAGGTCCCCCACTTTGAAGGATTTGACTTTGATCCTGGCGTTGTAATATTGTGCCGTCTTTTGTTGGTACCTCGCCATGCGGACTCGGACGGTTTCCCTCGTCTCCTCGATGAGGTCCAGGTTGTTTCTGAGCTGCGAAGAATTGGAGTTGGCATCATAATGCTCTACCCTCAAGGAAGGGAGTCCAATTTCTAATGGGATGACGGCTTCCGTTCCATACGTCAAGTTGAAGGGGGTTTCGCCGGTGGGTATGCGGAATATGGTCCGATAAGCCCACAGGACGTTGTATAGGTCTTCGACCCACTGACCTTTGGATTGGTCGAGCCTGACTTTGAGTCCCTACAGAATAGTGCGATTCGTTACTTCGGTTTCTCCATTTGTCTGAGGATGCGCAACTGAGGTGAAGCGGTGGTCGATGCCGAGCTCGGAGCAGAACTCTCTAAAGCGAGCGTTATCAAACTGGCGACCGTTGTCTGATATGAGGATGCAAGAAAGTCTGAATCTGCAGATTATTGACTTCCAAATAAAATCCTGCATCTTCTGCTCGGTGATCCGGACCACTGGCTCGGCCTCAACCCATTTAGTAAAATAGTCAATATAGACGACCAAAAATTTTCTTTGCCCGGTTGCCAGAGGGAATGGTCCCAGGATATCAATTCTCCATTGGGCGAATGGCCAAGAGGAACTGATCGAGGTCAATGGGGCCGAGGGTCGGCGTTGAATATTGGCGTTCCTCTGGCATCGGTCGCATCTCCGGACGAAGTCTAGCATATCCTTCTGGAGTGTCGGCCAATAATATCCCTAGCGTAGAATCTTATGCGCCAGTGCTCGGCCTCCCAGATGATTTCCGCAAATTCCTTCATGGACTTCACGCATTGCATAATCCGCCTCCGACGGGCGGAGGCATCTGAGGAGGGGGGAGGTAAAAGACCTCCGATAAAGTTTGCCCTCATACATTATGTAACGAGAGGCTAAGCACTTGACTCGGCGAGCTTCGCGCTCATCAATGGGGAGGACGTCATCCTGCAGGTAGATGACGAGCTCGTCCATCCAGCTCGGCTCAACCTCGATGCAAAGGGCCGGCTCGGGTTCCTTCGTGCTGGGCATCTGAAGATACTCCAGTGCTGCTGCTTTGGGAAGCTCGCTCATGCGAGAGGACGCTAACTTTGATAGTTGGTCTGCTCTGAGGTTCTCCGACCTAGCAATGTGTTGGATGTGGAAAGAGCACAGAGTCGAGGTGAGATCCCGCACTTTCCGGATATACTCCTGCATCGTGGGCTCTCTGGCTTCAAAGTCACCCAAGATTTGGTTCACAACCAGCTGGGAGTCACTGAAGACCCTTAGGTCCTTCACTTTCAGCTCCCTTGCCAACTTGAGCCCGGTGATGAGTGCCTCGTATTCCACCACATTGTTAGAGGTGGAAAACTTGAGGCGTAAAGCCTGCTCGGCAACCACTCCATCTGGACTGGTGAGGATGAGGCCCGCTCCACCACCCCCCGAGTTCGAGGAACCATCGACGGGCAGAGTCCACATCGACCTCAGGGTCTGCTCCGTTGATGCAAGCTCGAGCTCGGCCTTGTCTGGCACAGTGCACTCGACTATAAAGTCGGCGAGCACCTACGCCTTGATCGCCGGTCTGGGTTGGTACTTGAGGTCAAACTCCCCGAGCTCGACAGCCCACTTCGTAATTCTTTCAGCACGATCTGATCGTTGCAGGATTTGCTTCATCGGCTGGTCGGTCAACACGGCCACCGTGTGGGCTTGGAAGTAGGGCCGGAGCCTCCGAGCCAAAACGACTAGGGCAAAAATTGTCTTTTCCAGCTTTGAATATCGGGTCTCGGCATCCCTCAAGACCCAGCTAGTGTAGTATATCGGTCTCTGAAGCCTGTTCTCCTCTCGGACCAGAATCGAGCTCTCTGCAACTGGGAAAACAGCCAAGTACAGATAAAGGAGCTCACCCTGCTGAGGCTTCGTGAGCAAAGGAGGAGAAGCGAGAAAATGCTTAAGCTCTTCAAAGGCTTGCTGGCATTCTGCCGGCCACAAGAAGTCCTTCGGCCGCTTGAGAGCCGCGAAGAACGGGAGACAGCGCTCGGCCGACCGAGAAACGAATCTCCCGAGAGCTGCAATCCGTCCTGTAAGCCGCTGCACCTCTTTAACTGTCCTCGAGGGCACCATCTCTTGGAGCGCTCGGATCTTCTTGGGATTGGCTTCAATTCCCCATTGGGTGATCACGAAGCCAAGAAACTTGCCCGAGGTGACTCCGAATACACATTTTGCGGGATTGAGTTTTATCCGGTACTTTCGAAGCGTGGAGAATGCTTCATCGAGGTCAACCACATGATCCTTCGCCATTCGGCTCTTCACCAACATGTCGTCGATATAGACCTCCATGTTTCGGCCTATTTGGTCTTTGAAAATTTGGTTGACCAGCCTTTGATAAGTTGCTCCAGCATTTTTTAAGCCGAAAGGCATCACTTTGTAGCAATAGGTGCCCCCGTCAGTAATGAAGGCCGTTTTTTCTTCATCCTCCGGCGCCATCCGGATCTGGTTGTACCTTGAGAAGGCGTCCATGAATGTCAGCAACTCATGCCCCGAGGTGGAGTCTACGAGCTGGTCGATGCTGGAAAGTGGGAAGCTGTCCTTCGAGCAAGCCTTGTTCAGGTCGGTGTAGTCCACGCACATGCGCCATTTTCCGCTAGCTTTTCTGACGAGGACCACATTGGCGAGCCACTCCGGATAGGATATCTCCCGGATGAAGTCGGCCTTGAGGAGTTTGTCGACTTTCTCGGCTGCTGCTCGTTGTCGCTCTGGAGCGGCGCTTTGCTTCTTTTGTCGCACAGGCTTACAGGTTGGCTTTACTTGGAGTCGGTGGACCGCGACCTCCGGATCTATTCCCGACATGTCGGCGGGCGACCAGACGAAGACGTCCATGTTGGCCCGTAGGAAATTGATAAGGCGATCCCTCTCACGGGCATCAAGGCCAGAGACGACCTGCACGGTTAGCTCAGGACAATTTTCTTATAAGGAGATTTGGGTGAGTAACTCACCAGGCTCTACCCGCTTCTTCTGAGGGCCAACCCGTGTCTTGAAAGTTTCAACCGAGAGCTTGTCATCCGGCATCGAAGTTGACACCTTGGCCGGTTGTTTTGCCTCGTGGGTCGCCATGTAGCATCGCCTTGCTACCGCCTGGTCCCCATGGACGTCGCCGACTCCTTGGCTGGTGGGGAACCGCATAAGCAGGTGGCAGGTTGAGACCATGGCTCGGAGAGCGTTGAGCCCTGGTCGTCCAAGAATGGCGTTATAGGCCGAGGGCAAGCGCATCACGAGGAAACCCATCCTCACGGTACTCTCTTGGGGGGCCAGCCCGACCGTAACCAGGAGATCAACCTCGCCCTCCACTGGAACTGAGTCTCCAGTAAATCCGACCAGTGGGGCGTTCATCCTCCGTAACTGCTTTTCTGTCATCCCCATTCTAGAATAGGCATCAAAGTACAAAACATTCGCCGAACTTCCATTATCAACTAGGACGTGTTTTACATCAAACTTGTTTACAGCCATAGAGATGACCACAGCATCATCGTGGGGAGTTTCAACTCCCTTGAGGTCCTCATTCGAGAAAGAGATGACTTCAGAGGTGCGGGGGCGCTTTGGAAGAAGTCTTTCCCCAGCTGGTTCTCCGGCTGGGGCCCCCCGATCTATGGTGTTGATAGTGCCAGCAATGGGTTTGTTAGCATTTGAATCTCCATGCTGCACGACGTCCTCCACTGGTCTTTTTTCTTCACGCCGGTTCCGCACGAACCGGTTGAGCACTCCTCGGCGGATGAGTGCCTCGATCTCGTCCCGGAGCTGGAAGCAGTCCTTCGTATCATGACCGTGGTCCCGGTGGAAGCGGCAGTACTTCTTGAGGTTGTGCCAGGCCCCGGGGTCCCGCATCGGGGGCGGGGCCGGAAATAATCCCGACTCTCGATCTCCATGAGGATCTCAGTCCGAGGAACGTTAAGGGGAGTATAATTTTCGTACCTCCCGTTGGATATACGAGGCCGCAGTGGAGATCTCGGACGAGGCAGGGATCTTGGTCGGAGCGGTCCCCGCAGCCGGGGTGGACTCTTCAGACGAGGCGGGTTCTTAGCTCGACGCGGAGACGGGCTTCTGGGACGGCCGCGCTTCTCACGACGCCTCTTTTGCTTTTTGGATGTCTGCTCGGCCCCACCCCGTCTAGAAGCGACGGCTTCCTCGGCTTTTGCATACTTCCGCGCTCGGGCCAGCATCTCGGTGAAGTCAACTGGGAAATTCTTCTCGATGGAGAAGAGAAACCTTTAAGACCGAGCTCCAGTCTTGAGTGCCGACATGGCTATTGACTGGTCGAGCTCGCGGACCTCCCATGTTGCGGCAGTGAAACGGTCCAGATATTTCCTGAGCGACTCTCCCTCCCTTTGCTTTATATCGAGGAGGGAATCTGAAGTCCGCAGCTGGGGTCGGCTGGTAGCAAAGTTAGTGGCGAACTGCCTGCCGAGCTGTTCGAAAGAGGAGACCGTGCCGGGTTTCTGCCCGGCAAACCAAAGCCGAGCTGCTCCTCGAAGCGTTGCTGGGAAGGCCTTGCAGAGCATGGCCTTCGAGGATCCTTGCAGCGCCATCAAGGCCCGGTAACTCTCCAGGTGATCGAGGGGGTCGGTCATATCGTTGTAGGGCTCCACCTGGGGCATCTTGAACCTCGGCGGGACCGGCCCATCCTCGATTCGTTGGAAGAAAGGGGACTTCGTGGTAAACTCGAAGTCGCCCTCGTGTCTCGCCCGCCTGCCGTGGAGCGCCTCGATCTGGCGCTCCAGGTTCTCAACTTTCTTGTCGAGTTCGTCACTCTGGGGGATCGCCACGACAGTCTGCTCGGGCGCAGGTTGCCCTGGGACTGACTCGACCTCTGACGGTTGTGGCCAGTCGCCTGGACCCCTCACTGGGGGTTCTCTCCAAGAAGATGCTCGGGCGTAGAGATCTTGGCCTTAGGGGGCCGGTCCACTTGGAGGGGGGACCGGCTGGATCGGGGCCTGAGGGAACGGCGCTGTCGGGACGCCCCTAGGTTGCAGGCTTTGGACAGCAGCAGCCAGGGCCTGAACCTGCTGCACCAGGGCATCGAATTGTTTCGGTCGAACTTGAGGAGTCGAATCGGCCAGAGGTGGTGAGTTCTGGACAGAGTGTCCAGGACTAGGTGGAAGACGTCGGGAGGCATTAGAGGCTCCCTTGCTTCTCAGCTTCATGGCCGCGACTCGGGCCCTTCCTCTAGTGCCAACTGTTGCTGAAATTTGGACCCGGGGGCGACCGTCGGCTGAGGAGAGGGGGAGCTCCGGCGAGAGTCGATGAACGGCGGTCCGGCTAGCGCGCGACGTCCTCCGAAAAACCTGCAAGAAGCCGGTGGCCGGGGTTTCCGGCGCCGGTCCTCCGATGCTTAAGTTAGAGGGGGCAAGTGTATGAACGGGAGTAGTCAATATTCAGAGTTTTCCCTCCTTTTCTTTAAAGAGGGGGAGTTCCCCTTTTATAGAGGGGGCTGGGTTACCTGTGATGTGACGGGGCAAACGGTCTGTAGTACGATTGGGCATGCAGTAGAAATCAATGCTCGATCGTGTGAAGCAATGTCGTTACTGTAGGAGATTAGGCCGAAGCTCTCAAGTCATCATGGAGTCATACCATCATTCATAGCCAAGCAGGTTTTCCGTAAGAGGCTTGATGTCCGTAGACAATAGGAGCCATACGCTTTAATTATTGAGTAAGCTGAGTACCTGCAGGAGCCATATGCTTTGATTGTTGAGTAAACTGGACGTCTGTAAGAGCCATACGCTTTGATTGTTGACGAAAGCAGGGCATGATTTTTCGGTCGCGCTGCGGGGGGATGCGACTACAGCGCGAGTCAGGGCGTCTTTGGGTCAGTAGGGCTGCTCGGGCGCTTCCGGGTTAGGGGGTCTGCTCGGCGCCTCCAGGTCGGAGGGTCTCGCAGTCGTGACGACTTATATTTTTCCCCTGACACATGGCATTCACTACAAAACTATCAGAAATAAAGAAAATTTATAATTTTTAGCTTTACAATCTCAAGATTCACACAACGGAAGATTGTTCAAAACCTGAAATAATTTAGGTGACTTATTAGACTTCTATAAGGTGTCATATAATTTGTATTATCCCATTAAGTTGTGAGACCTTCTCAGACTCCACAATTTAAGGTTTTTTTGAGACATAGGTGGTGATCCTAGATCCATAAACTAGTGACTTTGCCCCACGAGTAGGGTCCAATCTACATTTACACCACCATGTCTAACTTAGCATCTGGGGGTCTCAATCACCCTTTTGATCTAACGATTAGTTACAACCTATACTAACAAAAGTATTTCGTAGAAAGATAGAGTTTTGTGATTACCTGAATGTGAAGGGGTCTATTCTAATCACACCTCCCACCTATTTGGGTTCTTGTTTCCTCCTGATTAGATTAGAATTTTTAGGTTAGATCTAACTAGTAATTAAAAGGTAATTAAGCTAAATGGAGGGGATTAGACTCGATCTAGGTTGACCAATGGGAGAAGGAGAGAGTGACTTGGTCTAGGTCCAATTGGGTTTTGGACCTAATATACTTGATAGCAAGGGGATATCATGATATTAGGTCCATGAGTCAGGGAGGAAGGTATATTAGATGAGGGAGAGAGAGAAAATTCATGGAAGAGATGTGGATTATGTGAAAACAAATGAGGGAAAAAGATAAAAATAGAAGAAGATAATGACAGAACAGAAAGAGGAAAAGATGAAAGAGAAAAGGCTAGAGGAGGGGTTGATGGCAGCCAGACCGTGGCGGTGGTGGGTCAATGACTAGCTAGCGGCAGTCGACGAGGGTGATGTCAAGCGGAAATAGACAAAACAGAGGAAGAAAGAGGTGGCTAAACAAGGTTTCAGCTGAAATCAGAGGGATAGGACTCGACATAGAGGAGAAAAAGGAGGGTGATGAAGGGGGTTCGTCAGCGAGTAGCAAAGGCAACGAACCTTCGTTAGAGGTGGCAGTTCTATCAAGGTTGTGACACCAAAATGTAGAACAGAAAAACAAAGGAGGATTTGAGAGAGGAGGAACATGGTCGTGATTGTGGCTAGGTAGTGGTGCTCAGCTATGGTGGAATGGCGACTGCTAGAGAGGATGAAGCGAGGAGGAGGCGTCAGAGCTTGGTGGTGACTCGATTAGGTGAGAAAGAAGGAATTGACTAGAAAGGTTTCGAAAGGGAATAAGCATGGTGGTTTCGCAAACGCCCACGAATTTGCCGACACTTGGGAGCAGCCCCAATGGTTGGGTGGCTACTCCATACCAACCTCACGGAGTCCATACAGGCCACGGCCATTCTACAATGGTCGTAGCTTTATCTCCTCAGCTGAGGCTTGGGTAGAGAATTACAATCGTGATCCTTTGTTTGGGGCTCTAATTTTTTTTTGAAATTTAAAGAGAATCTAACAAACCATTTGTCGGTTTTTAGTTGAAGTCTGGCCCAAATAACAATTCTCATAATTAGAATGAATTTAAAAATAAACAAGTCCAAGTTCGTTGCTTATCCCTATTGGTAAAATTGTCAATCTAGCCCGACCAAATCGAATTTATAGGCCTATTGGATCGAGTTGCACTGTTGTGTCTGAGTCTAACTTATATATAAAAAATAATAATTTTTGAATTAGGAAATGTTCTTTCTTGATTTTATCTATCATTTTTTACTAAGAATATCTCTTCTCTTTATCCTAAAAATAGATTAAAACAAGCATATAACCCATACGATCTAGAGTACAATTTTTTGCTTCTTTTTCCAAGTATTCTTGAAATGCAATATAACAATATAATACTTTATAATAAATAAAAGGTTTCAAAGACTAAATTTTTGTTATATATTAAAAATCAAATTTAATGATGGCTGAATAACAACTTCTATCATTATCATTAATACTATCAGTATAAGTTCATAGAAAAACTATCAGTATACAAAATCTAATAGTATATATATATTTATCAATATGGTAAAATGATATATTATTATAAAATAATAAAACTATGATCCAACGTGTATATAATAAGAACTAGAAATGTAAGGTTATTAGTGGTTGTACTTTTATTTTGGAATAAGATTATGATTATAAAAATACAATATAAATTAATGAAAAATACTTTTCATTAAAATCAACATACATTAAGCAAATACGTTTATTAATTTTTTCATTAATTTTTATATTAATTTAGTAAACTAATAAATTCTTGATTTAGTATGGTTTAAGAAGATATTATATTGCTATATTTTGATAAAGAACTATATTAAATGAAAGCTATATTTATTATCCAAAATAAAAAGTTAATAATAGAATATATATAGATAATAGAATATAGGCATATGTATGTATGTATATTACATATATTAGATAATAGAATATATATAAATACATTTGGCTATGGTCAACTGAATATGGGATTGGATCCAGTTTCCTCCCCAACCATAGGATGAGCATGGATCTCAAAGCCATTGATATCCTTGGTATTGTTATTGTATAGGGTAGAGACATCGAGAAACAGTAGAGAAGAGAGTAGGGTTATGCTCCTTGGCTGCTTAAAGAATATCACTCCGCTAGTTTAAGGTTTCTTTTAAAGTTTTGGATGCAAGGTTAAAAGAAATCAATTGCAAGAGAAAAAAGAAAAGAAAAATATATAAAAAGAAAGGAATAGAAGGGACAAGAGAAATTACAATATTAGCGACAGAAGATAACAAAGCAAAAACATGTATAAATCAACATGTTGGATAGTCATATTTTCTGTCTAAATTTTCTTTTTTGCTGAGAAAACTACAACTAAAAGTTTTAAGGGAAGGAGCTTACCTTTGAAAACATGGTTATTTTTGGTATTATTCAAAATTTTTCAAGATTTCAAAACTTTCTCGCCATCATCATTCTTGGCAACCATTGCCGGCGAGAGGGTGGAAGATCTTGGCTAAAAAAGGAGTTGGAGGAGGGGCGAAGCAGAAAATAAGAGGATAGAGAGAAAGGAATAAAGAAGAGAGAGGAGGTAGAACAGAGAGAGAGAGAGAGAGAGAGAGAGAGAGAGAGAGAGAGAGAGAGAGAGGGAAGAGAGTTAGCAAATTAGAGGTAGAACCTAGAGTGGAAGGAGAGAGAAGGAAAAAGGGAGGCACAGATCACCAAGAAATGATTCAGAGAGTGGTAGAGAGAGAAGAAAGTAGCAAAAGAGAAGAAAATAAAGCGGATATCAAGAGCAAGAGGTAAGGTGGAGAGGGAGAGGCATGCTTTCTAAGATAACTGCTTTCTTTCTTCCTCACTGTAGAGAAACAGAAAGGAAGAGGTATGCTTTCTGAAGTAACTGCTTTTCTTATTTTTCTCGCCATTGGGAAATGCTAAAAAAAATTAACGATAGGTTAACAAATTGAGATATATTCTTCATGGAAGAATAGATAAGGAAAATTCGTGGAAGAGATGTGGATTATGTGAAAAAAATAGATGACAAAAAAGATGAAAATAGAAGAATATAATGATAAAAGGAAAAGAGGAAAAGAGGGAAGAGAAGAGGTTAGAGGGGGGGTTGATGGCGGCTAGACCGTAGCGGTGGTGGGTTAGTGACGAGTTGGCGACAGCCAATGGGGGTGATGGCAAGTGGAAATAGACAAAATAGAGGGAGAGAGAGGTGGCTAAACAAGATCTCGACTGAAATCAGAGGGATAAGGCTCGACATAGAGGGAAAAAAGGAGTGTGGTAAAGGGGGCTTGTCAGCGAGTAGCAAAGGCAACGAACCTTAGTCAGAGTGGCGGTTCTACCAGGGTTGTGACGGCAAAATGCAAAACAGAAAAACAAAGGAGGTTTGAGAGATGAGGAACATGGTCGTGGTTGTGGGTAGGCAGTGGTGCTCAACTGTGGTGGCATGGCGACCACTGGAGAGGAGGAAGGGAGGAGGAGGCATCGGAGCTTGGCGGTGGCTCAATTAGGTAGGAAGAAGGAATTGAATAGAAATGTTTTTGAAGGGGATAAGCACGGTAGTTTCACATCCGCCCATGAATTGGCCAGCAATTGGGAGCAATCCCAATAGCTCGGTGGCTACTCCATACCAGCCTCACGGAGACCGCACATGCCACGGTCATTCTGCAATGGTCATAGTCTTATCTCCTCAGCCGAGGCTTGGGCAGATGATCACGATCTCAATCCTTTGTTCGGGGCTCTAAATTTTTTCCTAAAATTTAAAAGAAATCTAATAAACTATTAGCCGATTTTTAATTGAAGTCTGGCTAAATTAACGGTACTCATAATTAGATTGAATTTAAATATAAACAAGTCCAAGTCCACTGATTATCACCATTGGATTTGTAAATAAAATTGTCAATCTAGTTTGACCAAATTAAATTTGTAGGGCTATTGGATTGAGTTACACTGTTGTGTCTGTGTCTAACTTATATAAAACAAAATATAATATTTGAATTAGAAAATGTTCTTTCTTGATTTATCTATCAATTTTTTTTATTAAGAATATCTCTTCTCTTTATCCTAAAAATAGATTAAAACTAGCATATAACCCATATGATATAGAGAGTACAATTTTTTGCTTCTTTTTTCAAGTATTCTTGAAATGCAATATAACAATATAATACTATATAATAAATAAAAGGCTTCAATAACTAAATTTTTATTGTATACTAAGAATCAACTTTAATAATGGTTGGGTAAAAAACTATACAAGTTCATAGAAAAACTATAAATATACAAAATTCTAATAGTATATGTATATTTATCAATATGGTAAAATGATATATTATTATAAAATAATAAAACTATGATCAAACGTGCATATAATAAGAAATAGGAAGGTATTGCATCTAGAGGGTATTTAAATGCAATATAGTAAGATTATTAGTGATTATACTTCAATTTTTGAATAAGATTATGATTATAAAAATGCAATAAAAATTAATGAAAAATATTTTTCTTTAAAATCAGCATACATTAAGCAAATATATTTATTAATTATGTCATTAATTTCCATATTAATTTAGTAAACTAATAAATTCTTGATTTAATATGGTTTAATATGATATTATATTGTTATATTTTGATAAAGAGCTATATTAAATAAAAGCTATACTTATTATCCAAAATAAAGAGCTCAACTAATAAGGTTATTAATATAGGCATATGTATGTAATTATATGTATGTATATTACATATATTAGATAATAGAATATATATATAGATACATTTGGCTATGGTCAGCCAAATATAGGGTTGGATACAGTTTCCTCCCCAACCATAGGATGGGCATGGATCTCAAAGCCATCGATATTCTCGGTATTGCTTTTGGATAGGATAGAGAGATCGAGAGACATCAGAGAAGAGAGTGGGATTATGCTCCTTGGCTTCTTGAAGAATGCTATTCCACTAGTTTAAGGTTTTCTTTAAAGTTTTGGATCCAAGGTTGAAGGTAATCAATTACAAGAGAAAGAAGAAGAGAAAAATATATAAGAAGAAGAAAAGAACAAAAGGCACAAGAGAAATAGTAATATTAGGGATCGACGATAACAAAGCAAAAAACATATAAATCAACATTTTGGATAGTCATATTTTCTCTCTCTCTCAAAAAAAAAAAAAAATTGCCGAGAAAACTCTAAGTTTTAAGGGAAGGAGTTTACCTTTGAAAACATGGTTATTTTTGGTATTATTCAGAATTTTTCAAGATTTCAAAACTTTCTCACCATCATCATTCTTGGCAATCCTTGCTGATGAGAGGGTTGAAGATCTTGGCTAAAAAAAGAGTGGGAGGAGGGGCAGAGTAGAAATGAGAACATAGAGAGAAAGGAGTGGAATAGAGGGAAGAGAGAGAGTTATTAACAAATTAGAGGTAGAACCTAGAGTGGGAGGAGAGAAAAGAGAAAAGGAGACACAGATCCATAGGAAATGATCCAAAGAATGATAGAGAGCGAGCAAAAAAGAAAGGGTTAAAGAGGTAAGGTGGAGAGGGGGAGGCATGCTTTCTAAGCTTTTTTTTTTTTCCGTTGGAAAATGCCAAAAAAAGTTAATGATAGGTTAATGCATTGAGATCTATTCTTCATCATATGGCTTGAGATCTATTCTTCATCATATGGCTAGGAGGTGGCCAGATCAGGTCTCAAATATCGTTCACCCAGAAAGAGACATATGCTTGCCCATACGTATAAGTGCAAACTTTTATTGCCAAACTGTAAAACTATGTATAATTATATCTGGATGCACACATTGACACATATCCAAACTCTGGCCACAAATCTTTTTGAAGGCCGAGTTTTTAATACAATAATTTTAAATCTGTCCATACCCAACATTTGCCGTACTGTATTCCTGTCGAATGCCGAATGAATTATTGTAGTCGGATCCCTTTCATAAATTTTTTAAAAAAATTAGGCTCTATCTTTTTCTCTATTTCGACTCATACAAATATTTGATTCTTGTTCTTTCTGCTCTCTCCCCCTTAGCCGTGCACGGCACATGCCCGGTTGCTAGTTTAAATAAGATTGAATCTCGATCAAGCAACGGAGAAAAAGAAAAATTAATTACTCCACGGGAACGTCATTTGATCAATCATTCAACCAGCACTGCAGGTAATGGCAAAAAAGTGTTCAAGTGGATACTGGGACTCAGGGCCGGCCCGAGCCTTAGGCGACCGAGGCGGTCGCCTAAGGCCCCGGGCCAATGGAAGGCCCCGGAAGATGGAGAGAGGGAGGGAGGGAGGGAGGGAGGGTCTGACCGTGACCAAAAGGAAGCAAAGGCCCCATATTGAGTCTTCCCCCTTGATGGAAGGCAGGTGGAGAGTTTCTTGGCCTGCAGAGGGGAAATTTAGGAAGTTGGGGACGGCAGTTTTGTTTCGGATGGAGGGAGAGAGGGAGGGGGAGAGAGAGAGAGAGAGAGAGAGAGAGAGAGAGAGAGGAGGGATTTGGTTGGCTTGATACACGCCTGAAGCCACTCTTATCTTTCATCCCTTCTCTTGTTTGGTTTTGGTCTTGGTTTTCCTTCCCTCACATTACTCCTGATCCAGCTGGGCCATCAGGAAGAAAGAGGGATTGGAAATGGACTTCTTGGAGGGTGGAGATTCTTTTAATTTTCTCCTCTTGGTTTCTTCTCCCCTCTTGGGTGGTAGAGAGAGAAGGAGGGAGGGGGTTGAATGGCTGCTGAGCTGTGATGTTGCGGTTGCTGCTTGGGTACTCACTTGAAGGGGAGATGGAGGGATGGGACTTTTATTAATTAGATGGAGTCAATTTTTCATAATGCCCTTACTTTCTCTTATCTAGACAAATTCTTTTCTTTACCTTGACCATAAAATGCCATGGGATGACCTTTTCCTATTCCGCTCTTGCTTGACATGATAAACAATATTGCCAAGCATTATCTCAGTTATTTAATCAATTTTATGACCTTTTTTTAGGATAATTACTTGCTACACTTCCATTCAAAAATAATATTAAATTAAAAAAATTTCTTGTCTATCTTTGTTAGATTCATGTATCTTTGTTGAAATAGTATACTTGATAGCTATCTATTTTCATATCATTTTTTTAATATTTTATATTTATTAAAAAAAATTATTATTAAAAAAAGGCCTCATTCATTGGATTCGCCTTAGGCCTCCAAATGTATTGGGCCGCCCCTGCTGGGACTACAGTGGGTAGAATGAGATACAGGATTTGGTGGTCTTTTTTCTGCTACAACCGATCCTATCATATGACATGATAACAAAATCTTACACCTACCGGGCAAGTGGTGGTTGCCATCATCATTAGATCGTTCCCCCGGTCCCAAAAAAACCCATCAGGATCCAATCCCAACTCTCGCATTCCATCAAATCCCAATCCCGCCCCCAAAAAACCCATCAGGATCCAATCCCAACTCTCGCATTCCATCAAATCCCAATCCAGAAGCACAAACAGAGAAGGGAATCCACAGAAAGGGGAGCAAAGCTAAAATTTCATTTCATTATACGAGAGATCAGGAACAAGAAAAGGCCATCCATGGTCATCTCCTCACCATCAGGACGCAGAACAAAACGGAGAAGATGAAGGACCGAGCGACCGAGGTGGCGGCGTCGAAGACGGTGGCGAACCTCCGCTCTTGCAGCGCCCAGATCGTCCCCGCGTACATCCCCACTCTCTCCACCATCGCCACCAAAAGCCCCATCAGCCGACCCACACAGAAAATTCTAGGGGAGATGGAATTGGAATTTGGAGAAAGAGATAGGGGACAGCGCCAGCTCGGGGAATTTATTGTGGTCTCAGAAGAATTTGGTTTCTTTCGGTAAGGTTTCTTCCCACATCGATTCGTAAAGGAGTTTTTTTATTATTACTATTATAGGATCCACGTTCTTTCCCGTTTTTTGGTAAGTTTTCCTACTTTCATATATGTCAGGGTGTCACAGAGGACTGGGCCAATGGGATGGCCGAGTCCAACTATCGAGGGCGATGCCTTCCACATTACGGATTTTACGCAAACTGTTTGCGCGATGACGTGTGTTCTTTTGATTGGAACAGTTTTCGACATTCGGATGCCACGTCATGGAGCAACGGAGGATGCGTGATATCCGTGAGCGGGGAGGGGATTTTCCCGGTGGGCGTCGCCGGGGAAACGTTGTTCACGCGAAGGCAACGCGGCAACCGAAGTTACCAGCGAGGAACCTGCGAAGAAAGTTACGCCTCTTTTTAACCGGATAATATTAGCCGGTATTTAAATCTTTTTGTACGTAGTCACGGAGGGAGACATAGTAACTTGTTGTGTCTTAATAAGCAGGGGCCAAACTTGGAGTAATTCCTTTGTTGGATTAAATTATAAGCTCTAAAGTCACCATAGCAGTTGGAAAAAAAAAAAATCATAAATATTTCAACAGCTTATTTTTATTAAACAAATGCTGAAAGCAATGTCTAACTCGCTAAATGAGACTGTTACCGGCTACTTGTTGGAGTGGTTATCAGTGAGAAATCTAATAGGGAGATTACATGGCAGCAATGCATCTTTTCTATTTGATTTTTTTGGTTACATGGCACTATCACTATTTATTACATATACAACGATTTGAGCAAATAATGTCATTATCTGTAACATTATATATTAACCCTTGTAGTAGTTACTAAGGTCATTGTGACTATTTTATTTGGCTCCCTTAAAATCTAGTCCATTGGTTGCGGCTCACACAATGTCGAGGTTTAATCCTCACCTTCTACCTACAGTCATCCTATCCAGTAGGATCGAAGCGAGCGCCTACACAACTCAGAATGGAATCTTGTCCTCTTAACCGAGGGGTAAGAAATAATACCATCAAAGTAAGGACTTAGTAGTCAAATTCATCAAATCTTCATTAAGTAATGATGTAGAGATTGTTTTTAATACCGAGATATTACCATTATTAAAACCTTATTCTAGACATAACAATAGTAATCTCTAAATTGCAAAAGTTTCTTGAACTATAGGTTGAACTTTCGTTGACGAACAACTCTACAAAATAATTCTTAGGTGATTGAATAAATCGTCAATAAATCAGTATTCACAAATTTTATGACAAATTAGAAATTCTGCTAGTGATGTTACTAGTTATTGTTGTTAATGGCAATTGTACTGCTAGTCTATTGTTTGTTTGTTAATAAACATATACACACATTAATATTATCGAATTTTTGATTTGTAGTGATTTCACTATTTAAAATCATTTTCAAACTTCAGCAAACTCCCTGCACTTTGCTCAAATCCAAATATGAGCTCCTAGCCAAATTGTTCCTTGATGCTATACTTACCATTGTGCAAAAGCTTGGGAAAGAACTTTGCACTGCAAGTGCAACTTGATCTTCGGACAAACACAACATACGCTCGCATTTGAGATCAACATAGAGCGTCCATTTAAAACTGTTGAAGGTTAGCTTATTGCAGTTCTAGCTTTATTCAATTTTACTCTCATAAAATATATCCCAGGACCCCGGATTGCCGGGATCTGGATAGAAGTCCTTCAACATATCCTGTCACTAGCAACCAAACTAAGCATCAAATCAGGTTAAGGAAAAGAACTTCACCTAATTAGTTCAAAGTTCCTTTCGATAAGTCATGCAATAGTCAAACTATAATCTGCATAAGAAAGAGCAAAGGATTTGAACAAGGAATCTATCAGATTGTTCACAAATCTATCTCTCTCTCTCTCACACACACACACACACATACAAAAATCTTAAATGTGGATTTCTATGTGCCCATAAATTAGTGTCGAAGCATATCTAAACACTTGTACCGAAAAAAGGACATATCTAAACACTTTGACTAGGCTTATGCCAATCTAAGCTTAACAACCAAGTCCCTAATTTTCCCAGTATAAAACTGACAGTTTGCATAATATGACTATTAAGCACAGCCGCCTATGGGAACGTCTATCTTGGTTCATGCAGGTTTCTTAGAAAGTTCAAACGACATGCATACAGTCATTATGTACTACGAAAGTTATCTATTTAGTCAACTCATTAAACAACTCTCATGCCAGATTGCTATGAAAAGAAAAGCGGAAGCGGAAATCTAATGGAAGTAGAAATCTACACTAACTTGAAATCTACACCCCGGATAGCACTTTACAGTTTGTTGCAAAATTTGATCTTAAGGAGAGTCCAACCTCCCGGCCAGAAATCATGGACAAGATATCTTCCTGAGTAATTCACTTTCAGGTGCCCAGACCTGTAAATCCAAAAGGTTTAGTGCAGTTTAATAAATGGAGCCTTAACATTATGCACATTTGGATGTTTGAGACATCCACGCAGTGCAAAATTTCCCTCCAGTTCTCATCCTGTGCCACTGAATTTCATTCTTGTAAATAAGCAAATTGCTTCATTTCAGCAGGATGCTACATTAATCTATTACACATGAATCTACTAACAGGTAACCACTATGCCAGACCCGAGCCCCACCGGCAAAAGATGGGAATGTTTGAGGTTTGGTAAATGAAGCTCAAAGTATAAAATGAGTCAGCATACCTCCAACAGTGACACATTTATCAAATGGAAATCAGCATAGAATGATTCCTATACTCAATTAATCGATGCCAACTGCATTCAGGTAAAACTGAATGCACTTTTCGCTTCTGAAGATCTGATAGAATTCAATTCAGCTGCCAACTTCTGTCCTTCCCCATCCTCAGTGAGTTCAAGTTTTGCCCTGCAGCCCCACAAAAGCAAGGAATGAGTTTATTCATGGTCCATTTCTTAAACTTCAAGACATTATTTTAAATTACAGGGGCCACTTAACAGAGCTGACCTGCATTTCTCTTGCAATGGAAGGAAGCCATTTCTCTCCTCTGACCTTTTTCAGTTCCAAAACTCTTTCTTCCTCTTTCTTGGTTGCTGCCTTTGCTGCAGCTTCTTTAGCTTCAAATCTAGCCAAAGATCGCTGGCATGCCTCTCTCGCTGCATCCATAATATTATTGCCATCAACAACGACAGATTGAAGTTGGCATCTGAACTGCACCAAAGAAAGGATGACTAAAACCATTATGAATATCAAAACCACAATCAAACAGATAAGTGTGTGATAAGACGGAAAATGGCATACCTTCTTTGATTTCTCATCAATTTCCTCTCCTGGTAGAATTCTTGGTTTTTTTTGTGGTTGTACATGTGTATCTGGCAACATGCATCAAGCTTGAATTCCTAGTTTATGTTAGAAGTTAATATGTTTTACTGACAATGACAAACTAATATGAGTAGAATTAGATGAAAAATCATACCAATGGGATCCAAAATTATGCCAGGAGGTGCTTTTCTGAATAACTGAATGCCACCACCATTTGATTGAGGAATGTCATTGGACAGAGGGATAGGATTTATCACCATCTCAAGACTCTTCTCTAACAGATCATCAAGAAGCTTTTGTGCCTGTCCATGATATGCTAAAACTTGAATTCTCATCTTCACCAAGAAATAGAATTGCACCACACTTATTTGATCTTGAAGATGGGGTTGGTGTTGACTATTTAGGCAGGAAAGGAGATGTTTATTTGTACCGAGAGCAGTAGAACGAATTCTTTTTGTTCAAGTTTGGATTAATGTAATATCTCAAAGGTACTTATAGAGCTTCTTGCCAGCACATACCAAACACATTCTTTGGGAATCACTTAGTCTTAAATGTTACATAATGGAGATAACTTGCAAAAAAAAAATGTCACGGGTATCCATTGGTTAATAGACCTCCACCCCTCATGTAATCCCCAGTAGACCAAATAAAAGGAAGGAATTATCTGGCAAGTAATGAAAATGTTGAACACAACCAAATGAACTTATTTGATGTCATTGGAGAATTGAACAGTATGAAAATGATGAACCACAACCAAGGGAACTTATTTGACGTCATTGGAGAATGGAATGGTAACTAACATGAGAACTTCCTGAAAAAGTACAGGAGATACTCTAGTTGCAGTGCATATGAATTAAGCCCAGGTTTTCGATTCCCTAACTCCCTAACACTGACTACAAATGAATTTTTGCTAGCATTCCAGTAAAGATCCTCGGTGTATATTATTTGAAAATGGTCTAGCACTAGTTAACAAGCAAATTTGCAATAAACTCTAAATCAGATTGTGGAGGAATGTTCTGGTATAATCATTTGCATTTTGTTTTACATTTATACTCAGATAATCATGGGGCATGCTTAATTCGATCATCTATTTTAAGCCCATAGTACTGTTATTTGCTAGGTCTTCCAAGCAATTGTTGAATTAGTAATACAAAATGATATCTAATGCAATATGAGGTAGCATTATGCAGGTTATATTAACTGCCACAGGTTATTAATCCATGCAGAAGAAAATATTTAGCAATATTCTTGTTATTTGAATATTACTCAATTTCTTGTGCTAGTCTTATCGAATATAGGAGAGTCTGAAGTTTCATCTCTTAGTATCAGATGATCAGGTGGCTCTTTGAGTTAATGTTATAAATGAGATCTCAATACAGTGGTAGATAGCATTAGACAGGTAATAATATCACCTCTGCAAGAGACTGCACAGCTTTTTAATCCATGTGACAGAAATTTGGCAACAGTCGTCTTATTTGAATACCATTCAACATCTTTGTAGAAGGAGTTAAAATTATTAGGCAGTGTGCATTGAAGCCTCCTAACATCAAACTCGTTATCAACAATAGTTGCATTTATCAGATGTAGGTTTTGGATACTAACAAACAATACTAGAATTTTCTGAATAAGGATTTACTGAACCACTAATATTTTTTTTTAAAAAAAAGAGCTTTGCATGAGCACTAAATCAAGAATCAAATCTGAGAATCGCAGAAGACAATTGATCAAATTAGCAATAAGGAAGACCAATTTAAGTAAATTATAATCCCGGAGGGGGACTCGATTACGGGGACTAAGTGGATTCGTGACGCCGGGCGACAGGGCAATGGTCACCCCCTACTCGGGGATATCCAGAGCTTGGGGGCTGGCTACAGATCATTCTAAATGGCCCATGTGTATCGGGAGGCGAACTCGGCAGCAGATTGGTCGCCTCTTTTACTGCTCACCACTCGAAAGAGGTTTTATGGACAGAGACTGACTCCGCTCCCCCACCCTTATGTACTCTTATTTCTTTTGATTCTGAAGGTAGAACTCATGCCAGGTTGATGTGAGTTACCATAAAACCCCCCCCCCCCAAAAAAAGTAGCCTCACAAATAACTCTCTAAATGTACCATCTAGATTCACAGTCGAACATTTTAGACTTTACTGGCTCGATCTTACCCCTCAAACAAGGTCAAACCGACCACTCAGAATAAAGCAAGGTAAATACTCAAGCTTGACCTCAGATGTAAATGCTGTACTTTACTTTTAACCCTCAAACAACATCAAATCAACTCCTCAAAACAAAGTACTCAAGTTTGACCTCACATGCATAAACTATACATACAAATAACTGAACTACACAATTACACTTACACAATTACACTAAAGGGTCCATATCCGACAAAAAAAATGCATACAGCCACAGTACAGAAAAAGGAAGACAACAGGTTATTGAAGGTTGAAGCATGTGGTATAGCCTTCATTCTCTTATTTAATTCTCAGAAGTTTGGTACTACTATCATTCCAAATTTTTCACAAAACTATAAACAAATGCAAAGAACACCTTGCTCAAGCTCAAATTAAAGCAAAGGGCATCTAAGGCCTCATCAGAAGATCTGAAAGGCCACTCAATCCTCTTCCACTATTAACAGTCTTCATTCGGTTTTTAAGAAGAAAAATCTTCATTTGCAACATCCCACTACACAACAGATGCCTTTGGTTTAAAACTTGATCCCTCTTATGAAGGTCATCTTTGGTAAATATTTCCCAAGTGGTTTCCAAGCAGACCTTTGGGTTTTAAAATCATTATTTTCTGAATTAAATTCTAGTCCAAGACAAAAGACTTCATCAAGCAATTAAAGCTAAAATTCCAATTCAACCAAACAGTCAACCTAAAGATCAACAAGAAAAAATAGTATAATCTGATCCCTGAAGCAATGCATTTTTGAAAATCCTTTTTTGTTTTCTTTATGCAACCCATGAAAAATACCTTTCAGTACCTATTTTAACTAAACTAAGTTCTACTAGTGGTTCAATCGAAAAGCTTCAGAAACCTGAAGGCAGCATCAGATATATAAGACAGAATGTTCCAGTCAGATGGACCCCATCGCTGTAAACCAACTCAGCATCAAATTAGTTAACTATTTTTAGTCCCAATGAACTAAATAAAGTGAAAAGAAGCTGACCGAAACCATGGGTAGGGAAAGTAATAAAATTGGCGGTACTAGGGCCAATTAAAACAAGAGCGATTGTCTTGTTCATTTGACGATTATACAAGTAATATAGGTTTTATATGCTCCTTCTAAATATTTCATTTCACTTGGTCCTTGGAAAGCGACAACCATGAAATGCTGAACCATGTTGAACTAGCTAATTCGAGGCATAGTGAACCGAACCAGTTGGTTACTGGCACGGTTCATTTGGTCGATACAAAACGGAAGCCTTACCGCACCTACAGAGGGAGAGGGAGAAGGAGAGAGAGGAAGAGAGAGAGTTAGGGAGGAAGGGAGGGAGAGGGAGAGGGAGAGGAAGGGGGAGAGAGAGAGAGGGAGAGGAAGAGAGAAGCCGAGAGAGAGGGCTCAAAAGTCCTTATCGGAAGTTCCGAACAGGGGATCTTTTGTTTCATTTCGAAACTGAAGATCCCTATTTAAGTGAACTTGGTAAACCATTTGGCGACATCAATTTTGAAATTGGCAAAAAAAAGGTACATCCCCAAACAACATTGCACAGGCCTATATAGTACCATACCAGTTGCCAACCAGTATGGGCCCTGATACTAGTTCGGCGAACCTTAGCAACAATAATTGATTATTTCAAGTACATATCAGCTACATCTTGTGTACGCTATGCAATAATGGCTATCAAATCTGTAATTGAAGATTCAAGCATTGCAACATGAAGCAACAGATCCACGCAAGCATTCGGATGCATAGAGAAGCACATAAACTGATTATTTGATTGCCAATAAATCTTGTTTATCACATTAAAAGCAAATGCTTTGATAAAACGTTTTGCTTTAACAGGGATTGCATAAGAGGGGTTGAAAAAAGGTTCTGCCTGTGCACACAAAACTTGATAATTAGTAGTAGTCATGATTTAGCCCCTTGAGGTTAAATTTTTCCAAGAGCTCAGGAGTCTCATGAAGTCATGGTAAGAAGGGAATCACGCTACAGGGGGGGAAATTGGAAAGGACACTTGATTCATGATGGCAAAACATCATAAGTCAACAGGTCAAGAATCCTAGTCAACCAACTTGGTAGATGAAGCAACAAGTTTAAATATATTCTATATATTTTTTAGGAAGCTGTGCAGAAACCAATCATTATAATGTGCCAAAGAAAAATCTTAATTTAATTTAGTAATATGCAAGCATTGAATGAAAATCATGTCGAAAGTTGTAAGTAAAAGGTATTCATGGGTATAGAAGATTGCACTTCTTTAAGCCATCTGAGTTATGAGAGACTGTTTTCTACTAACACTTGAGCTTACCATATTTCAATATCATTCATTATAACTTCTAGTATCGCAGAGCCCAACACATTAGATGGAATAGTATTTGCTAAAGTCATCACACCTCTACTAGACTAAATTTCAAAGTTTACAGATAGACAAGCATTACATTATTCAAGAAATTCGGTTTATTTGCCAGCTAAACTAATTCCCGCATGAAATTGGATACCGGAAACGCACAAAAGGAGCATTCTTTAACAATTCCTTCCTTCAAAGCATGGATAGATAGGGAAAAATCTCCTTTTTAATAGAACGTGCAAGCCAAGCAAATTAAGAAGGTGTTGGACCTCCATTGGATCGATCCTAATCATCAAAAGCTTCCATCTTTTCACAATTAGCAACAGAATGATGGAAATCTCTCGAAGAAACAGAGGGAGGGGGGGGGGGAGTTTATACCTTGATCTGGTAGAGCTTGAGACCAGGGGTTTGGGACTTCTTTAGCTGCCCGTTGCGGGGGTCGTCCGGGGCCGTCGAACCGCCGGCGACCGATTGGGGCGTGGCGGGGCGATTGGAGGTGGAGACGCCGAAGTTGACGGCGGCGACGGAATCGATGGCCGCCTTCCATTCGGCGTCGCCGTCCTCCTCCCCACTGCTGCTCGCCGAACTGCCGCCGCCCATTAAAATTTCTTTGGCTCTGCTGCTGCTCGCACGGGAAGGTCACCTTCGCTAGCGCCTGATGCCTGGTTTTGAAGCGGAAAAGCAAGAGGCATGGATTTCGGAAGATGAAGATCGGACGGTCGCTGAGAGTCTCCTCTTTTGGAGGGTTGGGTGGAGTGGCGTTGAGGGGGGAGCCCGGGGAGGGGATGAAAATATATTTAATTATTAATTTTGTAAAAAAATAAATTAATTTACAGATCTCTTGTAATTATATTTCTGATCTAAGTACAAAACTAGCGGAGGTCTAAATAGATATATATTGGATGTGAAAAATATGTATAAGATATTCATCAAATATATATTAGGCATCCAATAAATATATATTACTGGCCATATTTAAGTCAAGAAACAAAATTATTCAAGAATCCAAAAATAATTTGATTTTTTTTATAAAATTAATATTTAAAAAGATTTTTTATGCAAAATTCACTAATCATTCTTGTAAAATATTTAATATATTTCAAATTAGTTTCATAAGAACCTGTCACCCACCCAAGGTTTTCATCTTAGTAAAAAGAGAGTTTTATCAGGTCTCTCACTCTCTCAAGCTATATTAAAAATATAGATTTATTATATAAATACATACATAGTTATTATAATATTAAATAAAATATAAATAACATACATAACTATTGTAATATCAAATAAATTTTATACTATCACAAAGAATCATAACTATATTATAATACACTTATTTAATTATTAATATAATAATCTTTGATATCACTATTATATATATATTATAATTATAATAAACAAGATAATTTGTATTTTAATAATTTTATTATATTTTCTATAAAAAATAACTAATAATCAAAGTTATATCATATTTTCTATTATATAATAATTATTAGTTATTATAATCATACATTTAATATATATTTACGATTAAAGCAATATACTTTGTAATTATAATATCAAGCAATTTTATAGTGATACATTTAATATAGTAATTATTCCTAAGCTAATTTAATAGTAATTTGATGTTATTTCTATTATATGATAATTATTAAAAAATGATAATTATTACTTTATAATAAAAAAGATATATTATTATATAATTATTGCTATAATGAGATAATAATTATTTAGTAAAATAAATATTGCTATCTTGATCATGATATACATATCTAGTTATGATTGTTGTATCATAATCATAATCATAAAAAATTTAATTATACTATAAATCCTGTTAATAATAATTATTAGTTATTACAATAATACTTATTATAAATATATTAGATCATGATACTGTAATTTGGCCACATCCATTTCCATCCGCCATCGGCTGCCATTAGATACACAAGTAGCGATGCATCCAAACTTACTGTACCTAATCCTCGACAATTCCTAGCCCATAGCCATTTTGACGGTCCTGATCTGCGGTACAGCGTGGATGTCCACGAGAAGCAATGGCTGAAGTTCTGAACGTCATGGATCTCAAAACACCCAGACGACCAGACAGAGACTGCCGATGACCCAAAGAAAAAAAGGAGGGGGACTTGCCGTCACCTACGCGGCTAACGTTATCGACATTGCCGTCCCGTTTGCCCCATTTGGTTGCGGCGCCCTCCTCCGATTCGCCTCCCCCGCTTCCCCTTCCCCCACCTCCCTCTTCCCCTGTTGCCCGAATTTCAGAAACCAATCGGTAATTTTCGCGCTAAATTCTCCGTTTATTTACTAATCGTCGTGGGGATTGATTTGTTCCTCGCTTCCCTTGCAGGTAATTTTAATTTCTGTTCTGTTATCCCTTTCGTTTTTTATCGGATTGATCTTCGTGATAGAGAGTGGTTGACGGTGCTAATTTTCTGATTTTAATAGTTTTAATCGCATGGAACGGGTTTAATTGAACTGCGCTTGATGAATTTTGGCTGGGGTTTGTTCTACTGACTCTTGTTTCTGAGAAATTAAAGGCTAGATTGATGCTAGAAAGCTATGCTTTGTCTCTCACCAAAATCTCGACGTTGAAAGGGGGGAAAACAAAATTTGAATTGCCGAAATAGTTTGGATCATTAATTGGAACAGAAACTATGTGAAAAATAGTCTTTTTTTTTAAAAAAAAAAAGATCGGACAAAGCTCGAGTTGAAGTTACAAGGTCACTAATTCATGTAATGAAAAGGTGAAAAGAGCAGTTTGTTTGATTTTTTTTACGTTTTTTTTTTTAAAAAATACTCATCGTATGGAAGCTAACATAAAGTCATTATATTTAAATTGGTTTCACTAGAACTGTCACGCGAAAAAAGCTATTTCTGTGTTTATCATAAGTAAAAACGATAGGTGAAAATTATTATCAAGTGAATTTGGCCACTGCTTTGGACTGTGAAAATTGGTGAAGATTCAAAGATTTCTTTGAGAATATATAACATTTCCAGAATCTACTGGTTTCATTGGAATTATCCATTGGTTACTCGAGAAATTTTTCCCTCTTTTATAGTTAATCTGGATACTTAGGGAGGAGTTGCAGTGCTTTAGTAGAATGATGTGTGATTGATGCTACTAACACCTGATTTATCTACTTTTTAAACAGGTTTCAGGGTTTTGTGGTGTGCCCGCTGTACATATATTTTTGGCCTCTTAATTCGCACTAACAGAAATTTGCTACTATTTTTTGAATATTCTAGCAAGAGGACAACTTCTTGCTGCTAACATATTGGTTATTCCATTTCTGTATTTCTCTCAACCATGGCTGTTGGAGCTTCCCTGCAGTTGTTCCATGACTTTGGTGTCATCAAAAGATTTGGACAGGCTAACCAACTTAAGGTACATTATAGTTGTCAATTTGTTAGCTTAATGCAACATTTACATTTCAATTAATTTTTGACTTTGGTTACGTTTTTTCAGACTTCAGAAATGAAGAGTTGGCACCACTTATCGAGTTTTTCCTTTTCTTCATGTGCTTCAGTATGGTTCTATTTTCTTTTTTATTTTCTCATATCTTTTCTTTATAAGCATAATTTGATCCTGTCCTCAATGCTTTATTTGAGGTTGCTTATTGTATTTCAATATGGGCTCACTAAACTCTTTCTTCAAGTAAATTCAAAAATGACTATATTGCATTCTGATAGATTAAGTTTTTTGACAACAATTGAGTATATCACAACTTCAATGCAGAAGTATATAGCTGCTTCTTTCTTTTTCCTTAATTTTCCCCCTAAAATACTTTTGTATCTTTTTACAACTTTTATACCTTTTAAGTTGTACCTTTTTTTAATGAAATTCCGCAGAGGAAAGGATTATCTTGTATATGTCCCAAGTTCCAACTTGATTATTCCTATTTGTTGTGGCTTCTCCATGTTCTTGTTTTACCTCTGAAGCCTTGAGGTTGTCAGTTTTTTACTTTGTTCTTTCCCTTCTTTTGGTTCTTAGTTTTGTAAAATTCTAGGTTTTTGGTAAATCGAGTACTTCCTCTTCGAATCATGTGTCACAACCCAGGATCTCACCCAAAAGGGCTAACCAGAAAGTGTTATTTAGGTTCCTTGATCCTATATAAATATCTAAGATCTACCTAGCGAATAACCGATGTGGGACTAAACACATGCCCGCATGGGTTCTCACATACCTCCTGTTTAAGCCTTGACATCTTCGTCAAGCTAAGGGTCCAAATCCATTCAAATCTAATTACAAGCACTACGATCAGCTCGTGGTCAGCTTCAATGAGCATGTGTTGTAGTGTTTCCTAGTCCACATGGACTATAGGCCGGGTCTGTTCTGATATCATTTGCATCAACTTAGGACCTTACCCAAAAGGGCCAGTTGGAAGGTATTATTTGGATTTCTTGATCCCATATAAGTATCTAAGATCGACCCAGCGAATAACCGATGTGGGACTAAACACATGCCCGCATAGGTCTTCACATCATGAGTTGTTAAAAGAAAATATTTTATAAATTTTTTCCTATCTTCCTGCTACATTAAGCAAGTCACCGTAGTAAAGTGCTGTTTATTCTTTCCTTATACACATGCAGCTTGAAGGAGATCTAAATATTTTTTGTGCAGCGACAAGATGTTTGGAGTCTACATGTTTCAGACAGGATAAACAAGCCAATGCTCTTGATCCCTTATAGATACAATGTTTTCATTTCCCGGTCTTTTGCTATGCCAAGCTCTGTACATGAATTCCCTCTTCTGAAAAGTACCACCTTGGCTTTGACAAGGTATACCCTCAAGATTTAATATTTATATATTCTGATGTATCATATTTATTTATATCATAGTTTGCAGAACCTGACTATATCGGTCCTTACTGATTATACCAGTATACCGAATTGTACCAATAACAAATCGATACTCAATACGACTCCTGTACTGAGTGTTCGTATCAAGAACTGGATTGTATCGACACTATACCAGTTGGGTACCAATACGGGTACCGAAACTGGTACTGCAAATGTTGATTTATGCATGCGATACTCTGTACTTATCTGTTAATACATGTATTTAGTTGTCTTATTTATGTTAAAGACCATTTCTCATGTGGCAAAAGGAAGTGTGGTGCTTAATGCAACAGAAAGGAGCCTAATAAATTGGTTATGATCTTTTGAACAAAATGATATGAAATATTATGTTAAAAACAAAATGAAAACAAGGAGAGAGTGCTACAAAAAGGATCACTCTAGTTTTCTGCTGCATGATTGCATGGCAAAATAGTAATGTAATATTTGATTGACTGCTTAGCTTGGTTATATGCTTCGCTATTACTCCTCACACATGCCATACATTAAACTTTCCTACACATCCACCAACTGGCCAGTCTACATATGACTTTCATATATGGAAACTTGGCAGAATAACTCTTGATTCTGCCTCCCATGCTGGTAGGACTAGATTGCTGATGCAACTATGAGGATGTAAATTCTATATTTTCTTCTTATTATTTTTTAGTTCTTTGGGAGTGATTGGTGTGTGATAAGGGTCAGATGAGATGGGGTTAAGTTTGAGTACATGCATCTGTGTTTTGCTTTTAAGAGCTCATACTTTACAGTGATCATTCTCTGGTCAAAGAGGTGACGACATTGTCTCTTAGGGAGTATTCATATGCAAAAGCATAAAATTGCCAAGTTTTTTTTTCTTTTGTTACATCGACGTATATCATTTGGAGTCTTATTTTGAGGGAAAATGTCTTCACAGATGTCATAAGAGTTTTAAATTCGAGAACTGAATTAAGAAAATGAAGTAATGTTTTTCCTCAACTTACTTTGCTTAGATCAAAATCAGTTCCAATCAACTCCTACAAGATTACTGTGTTCAAATAACAACCTAGGTCCTCAAGTGCATATTTAAGGATAGCTTATATAGTCTCCCAGATTTAGAAAATTTCCAACTTCCAGGACCACTAGATTGTGATCTGCATACATCTAGACGTGACTTGTTTAAATGCTTGTGTTTTCACATATGTACACATACTGATATTAAGGTGTGTCCATTATCTACAGTCACATAATGCATTTGTTACATGATTGCTGAACTTAATTCTCATTGTTTTGATTTCTCATTGGTGTTATTGTAGATCAGGTATTTCTATATATTGTTATAACTCCACTTATTGATTGTTCTATTCCATATGTGAACATTGATATACATAATTTGACCTGAATTTGTCATATAGGTCATATAATGCACTCCTTGCAAGCCCTTTTACTCCCCAGTTAGTCCCAGCAGTTGGAATAATTGCTTTTGCTGTCTGGGGTCTTGGACCATTCATGCGTTCCATTAGAAGTCTGTTTCATGTATGTGTTTTATGCTCAGGTACTGCATTCATCAATTTCATAGCTTTATTACACTTATTAGCTAAGCAATATGATAAATTTTGTATCCTACAGAATGACAATAACTGGAAAAAGAGTAAAACATATCATGTCTCTACCTCATATATTCAACCACTTCTGCTTTGGGCTGGAGCAACACTCATATGCAGGTATCATGACCTTAAATTTTGTGTTTCCTGTAGAACTATTCTTATAAGCAGCACGCTGCGATTTGTTGTGGATATCTGCACTGATAACAGCTGGTTGTTTCAATCAGGGCACTTGATCCAGTCGTTCTGCCATCAGAAGCAAGCCAAGCAGTGAAGCAACGCCTTTTGATCTTTGTGAGATCATTATCTACTGTGCTGGCTTTTGCATATTGTCTATCAAGGTAAGCTGTTGCTGGATCAATCTTCTATCATTTAAAATGATTTTTGTTGAATATGGATTGTCTGTAGCTGTATACCATACATATGCAAGCTGTATACCCATGTATACATGAAGTGCTAGACTGCTGCAATGACATCCATCTGGATCATTCACATAGAGGCTAATTGCTATATTGCAACATTCCAAGCCACCATCTTTTAATTTACCAAGTTACCGTAATGGATGCACCATTAGAAACTAGTTGTTGTTGCGGATTCTCGAGACTCGAGAGTATTTTCTGCTTTTATCCTTCTGCCACCTGTGCCATTTCTGATAGTGTCCTATTGAATGGTGGACTTAAATCTTTTTTACTTTTCCAGCAAATACCTTTTTCCTCTCAAATGCATACTGTCCATGGATTCTTTGCATCATTATGACAGAATGACCCTTGTGGTTGTCCCAAATACCTTTTTCGTCCCAAATACCTTTTTCCTCTGAAATAAATACTGCCCCATCGAGACTCTGCATCATTACTACAAACTGATACTTGTTCGTCATGTTTCAGTTTCATGAAACTTTTTGTCCATTAAACTTGAATATCCCTTTTCTATATATTGTTGTTTCTGCTTTGTTTTTTGTTTTTTTATCTACAAGTGCAAAAGTACATTTCACATGCTTCTGTGCTTGCCATGTAAGCTTCTTTTATAGACTTAAGCTGGGTTTGATTAAAACATCTGCTTGCATGTCAAACACAAGCATTTCACATAGATGGTGATTTATAGAGTTGGAAAAATTTTATAACTGTTTCTATTTTGTGGTCTGACTAAATTGAAGTAGTCATATATCCTTTGGTTAAGCTGTCAAATAATAAATATCCTTTTTTTGTATATATCACCCATTGTACTGAATCTATCTTCTGAGGGCGAAGAAAGGAGTGAGATAGAAGGCACACGAACTTGGAAGAATTGAACATGGGGGACATGAAGCAGGAGCAAAAGGATTGCTATAAATGTTGAATAGACGAAAATTGCATGTCAATTGTCAACCAGATGATCATAGAAACCAACCAGATGAAAAAACTCCTTGACATAATGACTTTCTATCATTATTCTTAAAATTTGGAACATTTACATACCAAAAAGTAAAAATTGGAGCATCTGTATAATCTTTCCTGAATTCTTGACAGAAAGAGAATTCAAATCTGTATCTATATTGCTTTCTTAATTATTCATCGGAACATAATCAAAGATCTAAATGTTGTCACTGTCATCATCCTTAACCTTGTTGTTGTACATGATTGTGTCCTCATCAGGAAGAAAATGACCACTGAAGAAATGTATCCTAAATCTTCAATTTCTCATTTGTATACTCTTTAAAATGGGAGCTACTTCAAAGCTGGATGCTTGAGGAAATGCAGTTTTCTCCATATCTAATTCTATCCACAAAGAGTTGATTACAAGAATCATTGTGATCATTTCCTTAATATGTTTTTTACTTTTCATACTCCATTTTCCAGTCACATTGCTCATTGGTGTATGTTGGTCACATCACCAAAGACTTGGAGCATGTATCTGCCAACCTGCATCATCTTTGGTCGGTCAACATTTTAATGATGAGCTTTGGTGCTTATTTTGCAAGTTAGATTCCTCTATTCTCCTTTCACTCACCTGTAGTTATTGTCTTTCTTGAACATCATAAAGTTTCTGTCTCTACCTTAAGGTCTTTCCTTTGTTGTGTAAGTAGTCTGTCAAAAGATAAATCTGGCCAAGTGCCTATCTCAAGATTTAGTACCAGAATGATAAGCATGAATAGGCAGAACATAAAAAATAGACTTGCAAGAAATTGGAAGAAAAATAAAAAAGTTCTCTCAGTATGAGATGATTTCTGTGCAGCTCAATAGTAACGTTGTCTTGCAAGTCATTGTTTACTTTGTTGTGGGAGCTTGATGCCAATATGTATAGTCCCATCATCCCATGTGTACCATCAAACAAGGTCTTTTTTTGAGGTTCAGAGGAGCATGTAGTGTTTTAAGCTGATTTATCTATGTTCATGGGTTTGGCATGCTACATGTTAGCCATAGAGGCTAAGAGGAGTGTGTCTAACTTGTTGTATATAAGCATCAAGAAACATGTACGCAGCATGCAATTTGTTTATTTATTTATTTTCTTTTTGGAAAACCATTTGAATTGACCTTTTCTTTTATATGACTCCTAGCTGATATTTCATTTTGCATGATTCTTTTTTCCTTCATTGCTTGCTTTAATTTATAGCTGTATGTTGCTGATCTAGACTTTATTTTAAAATACTAGCCTACGAACTAGTATTCTATGTTTGGTACTTAACCTTGTTGTTTCCTTTGCAGCTTAATTCAGCAAACACAGAAATTCTTTAAGGAGACAAGTGGTTTTGATGACACAAGAAATGTATGTTTCTGTTATAATTTTTGCTAAGCAAATTTCTTCTTTCTTTTCTTGAACTCATAATAGTTTTTCTTTTTCTTTATTGTTTTGGGCTTAAGTGAAGGACTTACTGCTTGGCTCTATATGTGCTATCATGATTGCCAAGAGAAGGGAAAAGCAATTTCTATTGGTTTTGAACTTTGAAAGTTTCATTTAATATTCAATTGTTTTGCTGTCTCTAAATTTCATAAATTTTGATGTAGAGGTTGATTTTGGAGGCAATTATGATAACAAGATATTTTTATTCTTGAATATGCTTGTAGTAATTAAATCTTGCTACTTAAAAGGGTTGCTAGTTTCATAATCAGTCCACAAGGGCCATATCTGGAATTACAGATATTGTGAAATCTTGTTGCATTTCAGTTGATCAAGTATCTTATGGTGTAGATTTATGTGCCACTAATAAATGATCTTAAGAAGGATCCATTATCTCCCCCCCCCCCCCCCCCCCCCCCCAAACATAAAAAAAAAGAAAAAAGAAGTCTCCATTTTTAAAATACACAAGCTTTTCATGTAGTTTTATTCTTATGTTGATGGAGCTGTTTTCTTTTCATTGTGTTTATTTAATTATCTGCTTGATTGCAGATGGGTTTTGAATTTGCTGGTAAGGCTGTGTACACTGCAGTTTGGGTTGCTGCATTTTCTTTATTCATGGAATTGCTGGGGTTTTCTACCCAGAAATGGATTACTGCTGGAGGCCTGGGAACTGTCCTCCTGACTCTTGCTGGCCGCGAGGTATTGCCAGAATTTAGAAAAGTACCATACTGCTGTAGTGTCTTCCCTATGAGGTGTTGGTCTCAGCCTTTTTGCTGATTTGGTTGATAAATCATGTTTGGTGCAGATATTCACAAACTTCCTCTCGAGTATAATGATCCATGCAACACGTCCTTTTGTTATGAATGAATGGATTCAGACTAAGATAGAGGGCTATGAGGTTTCTGGTACCGTCGAGGTTAGTTTTAAGACCACAAGTCACAACTAATATGTTGTTTCAATCTTGATGGTAGTTGGTGATGCTTGCTTTTTTAAGTCCTTTTTCAGGGCATGAGAGCATACTATTTTCCCTTTTAGCATCAGTTAGGAAATCAATCATGTTGTTTATCTACATATACATAAACATTCATACATACATACATATATGATACATATACATATATGTATACATACATATATACATGTACATTTATATACATTATATATATGCATATACATGCATGTGTATGTATATATGTATATGTATACATAGATATCTTTATATACATATATCTTATTGCATACCTATACATGCATATATACACATGTATATGTAGGTGCATATGTACATACATACATACAGAATGCAGAACCGTTCCGAACCGTCCAGTTCGGGGCGTACCGAGCCGTGCTGGTGGCGAACCGAGACGGTTTCGATATTCAAAATGGAAAACTGACAGGAGGTGGAGAGGGAGAAGGAAAGAGAGGAAAAGAGAGAGGGGGAGGAAGGGAGGGTCGCCGAAGGGCGCCAGAGGGCTGGAGAAAGAGCTCTGCCCTATGGACCATTGCGTCGAACAAAATAAGGGTCCGTTGGGGCTCTTTTTTTATCTGAAAATTTTAAGTAAAGTCAGTAAAGAGGCTCAAATTTTAAGTGAAATCGGCAAACTCCTTGTCGACTTCACTTAAAATTTTTAAAATAAAAAAGGACCCTGATGGACCCCTGTTTTGTTAGAAACAGGGGTCCGGAGGGCGGAGCCCTTGTTCCAGCTCTCTTGCACCCTTCGGACGCCTCCAGCAACCCTCCCTCCCTCTCTCTCTTTTTCTCTCTCTTGTTCTCCCTCTTCCTCTCCCTCGCCTTCTCTGCTATGTCGGTATGGGCACGACACGGAACGATACTGGGGCGTACCGAACCATGTCACCAGCTGGCCAGTACGGGCTCCGGTGCTGGCACGGCAAACCTTGTATATATGTACATATACATGTTTACATATACATATATGTATACATACATACGTGTGTGTGTGTGTCTATATATAGATATAGACACATGTATGTATGCATGTATACCAAGGTTTGTGATTTCAGTACTAGGAAATATACTTTACCGGTTTAGTATGGTACAGGTTGGTACGGTAAGGTATACACCCTGTATCGAGATAGCTCTTGAGCCAATTTTTCTCACATTTTATTATGGTACTGCCCAAAAATGGAGAGTACAAGCCGATACGCATCCTAGTTCACCTTAGTATACCTTTGTACGGCTCGGTATGGGTTGGTATGGGGCCTGTATCAACCCAAATAGTATTTTTGTACCTGTTCTGGCCTGGTGCTATATGGTTCGGGGTGATATGGCAAACAACCAAACTCTATTTTATATGTATGTATATGTAAATCTATACATATACATATATATAAACATGCATATACGCACATACATACCAACATGCAGAGAGATATTGATATAGGGCGATATGGTAAACACTATTGTATATGTATGTATATGTAGATATGTACACATACATGGAAAAATTTATAAACATACATATATGTTACATACATACATACATACATACATACATACATAGAGAGATAGGTATATATATTTCCTTGTATTCTATGTGTTGAATAAATAAAATGTATATGTATCATAATTGATGGTAGTTGCTATTTACTGCCTTTTAGATATTATTATATGCAATCTTATGCAGCTACTTCTAATGAAACTTTATTTTCCCTTCAGCATGTGGGTTGGTGGTCTCCAACAATTATAAGAGGTGATGATCGTGAAGCAGTACATATTCCTAACCACAAATTTACAGTAAATGTTGTAAGAAATCTCAGCCAGAAGACTCATTGGCGTATTAAGACCCATCTTGCCATCAGCCACTTGGATGTTAGCAAAATTAATGTGAGGACAGTTCTGCTGATTATGTCTTTCAGTGAATACTTCTCGTTTCATTGATATTTTTGGCTTTTATACCTCTCTCTTTCTCTCAAATATGTTACCTTCACATGCCTTTTGGAGCAGAATATAGTCGCAGATATGCGGAAAGTCTTGGCAAAAAATCCTCAAATAGAACAGCAGAGGTTGCATAGAAGAGTGTTTCTAGAAAATATCAACCCTGAAAATCAAGCTCTTTTGGTAAACACACTTTTAAGCTTTTAAAATCTTGCCTCTTTACCATGTTGTATAAGTAAACTCTAATTGTGCTCTGAAGCTTTGATTTACTATAGTAGGTGATTATTTGCCAGTTTGTAGGTGTTGTATAAGCTAACTTCTTAAGGAAAGGGTAAATAGTATTGAGTAGAATCAATAGAAGAAAGGTAATAAATTGTGTTTGCCAAACTTCATGTGCATGAAAATATTAAATTTATTTAGGTGTCCTGACCTATCAGAATGCATGGACTCTATCTGCAACTCTGCATTCCCCCATTAGATGGCAGTCTTATCACATCTTGTCTGTCTAGATTTATTAATGCAACCTCGACCTTTTCTGAAGTATCAGTTTCTCATGTATCAAGCAAAAAATATAACCTAATTCTCCCATTCTGAAACTCACGCTCGAATATTCAAATCGTTCCTTTTTCACAAGGATAATTTCTTGTTATCTTTAAAATTCTGTCTAGAAAGAATGTGATCACAATTTATAAAGCATGCATGCTTCTACCTAGTTAATTAAGCTAACTTTAAGCAGCCATTCTTGTACTTTTGCTATCAGATAAGAGCACATTAGGGCAAAAAGAGAATTTTGTCTTCACATTTCAAACACAGGCCACATTGCGAAACATTCTAAAGAAGCTTCTTCACATGGTACTCCTTGCAACCTTAAATTTGCCATGAATATAGAATGTCATGTTAATATGTACACTAATAAGTAAGGTTCGCCGTCTCGGTACCAAACTCCGTACCGGTGCCATACTAGCATTGTATCGGTACGGTTCAGTACGGGGTTTTTTCGGTGTACCGAGTGTTTGTACGCCATCCGTACCAGATACCGGTACCGAACCGGTACAGTACGTTCCGTACTGGCTGATTCGGTATTGGTACAGCGAACCATGCCAACAAGCTTTCTATATCTTTAGATATGCTGCTTTACAAAATTTTGATATTAGGCAGACACAACTTTTGCTGCCTGAATAAGTCTAGCATTGGCCTGCATTATGTTGCATTAATCTATATGCCTAATCTCTAGCTAAAGTTTTCTCCTAAAGGGACCTGAACACTAATCAACTTCATGGTTTTCAAAAGCAAACGATACTCTTAAGGTGACATGATCTCTATATCTCTTGAGGTGCTAGGTGCTAAAAAAGTGCTCACCTGAGGAAAGCAGGTCACTAATTTGTGAAAAATGCAATAAATATTGTTTCTACGTAAAAACAATGCAAACATTGTAACATTATTCATTTAAGTTTCAACATCCTACATCATAATTGTCTTAGACATGAGCTATCATGTCTTGCATCAAAAAAAAAAAAAAATCAAATCAAAATACCACTTCACAAAAGGAAGTAAATGTAAATCATTAGACATCTTATAATCGCTTCATTGTTCAAACATGACAACAAAATGCCACTTCCCATAACATGTTTCTGAAGAAAAAACATAACAAAAAATTGCTAGACATCCTAGAGTAGCTTCAAGCCTTCAAGCATCATCATCAACATAATCATTGATTCCTTCATCAGTAGGTTTATAATCGTTAGTCACATTGTCTGTCCTTTGAATTAGCCTCCTCTTCAAAATCCGGTTAAGTTGAAGCTATTGCACTTGCCACGATCTTGCATGAGGCCTAGTATTCCTTTAGCCCTTCATTTATGAGGGCTCCAATAGACCAAAATGCCTCTCAGAATAAAACTAACAGAGCTTTTAAAGAATGGGAAGAAAAGGGACAAGAAGAATGTTGTTGGAGATTGGAGACGTCCTTTCTCGAATGTCTCTTGCTTTATCTCAAGCGGGCATCACTTCAGTAACCTGCCTCACCTAGGGACTATCGAGGCACTCCAAGGCTACCTCCTCTTGCCCGAGATCATAGGCGAGCACCTAGAAATCTTTAGTAAAGAATTTCAGTTTTTCATGCTATCCTCGAAAGTATCAAATTAGCTGAACCTCACTTTCCACTTTCCAAAGTTTGAAACAGGGTGACTGGGTAATTTTCTGGACAAACCAAAGAGGTATATTGTTGCCTAAAAGTTAAAAAATGAGCTTTTCCTTCTCCACATCCACCACTGGATAAGAATGCAGAAGGGAAGACAACTCTCCATATCAATGTTCTGAAGCCTTTCTTGCACAACATCTGTTTTGGTGTCCAGGTTACGGGTCAGCGGAAGAAAACTGTCAATATCAGTGTTACCTGGCTTGCACAGCATATGTTTTAGCGTTCAGGTCACATGTCAGTGATTCAACTGCAGGTTGATCCGTTAGCCCATCGCATCATAAATAAATAAACATATAAAAGTAGTAAAAATTTCAAAATATAAAATAATAATGATGATGATGATGAGTTCATCATATATGTTACATATATGCCAAAAAATAAAAGAATATTGCAAGTTATTTGTACAAAAAATAAGAGTAAAAATGTAGATTAATATCTCCTACCAGCAATACCCTATAAGAATAATTTTGGATGACAATGATGATGAAGGAAATTAGGACTTGGGATGAAGCTTTTACCATGGTTAAAATAAAGTCCTAATCCTATATAGTAAACTAGTAAAGTAATAACTTTTAATTGTTTTGTGTTATTTCAGCATATTTTAAGTGATTAACCCGGATAGATCAAAAGTGGGTTGACGCGTCCAGGTCGAGTCATATGGGTTTTTGGGATTTCTGGATTTGGGATCGACCTGACCCATGCATGTTTCCAGGTCATGGGTCGACCTGGTCAACTTGCCCAGATTTTAAAAAAAATGATCCATATAAAAACAGTGAATGCCTATAATTTTTTGTCAATCATAATATTAATGATCAGGTTCTGATATTCTGAGTGCCAGGCTATCAGCATTGCATCACAAGATATGATTTGCTTGCTTGATCCTACGTTGAATGATCAACTGAAATTTTATTTTGAATCAAAGAAAAGAAAAGAGAGTGATGGGGACATCAGAGCCCTTCATCCAGATGATCCTGAGCCTCCGGATTGAGCCAGACGCATTTATTTGCATTTAGGGATTTATTTGTGGTTTATTTTATTTCTGAGTTTATTTGCATTTTAGGGCTTATTTGTGGTTTATTTGTGTTATTTGTGGGCTTATTAGGATTTATTGTTGTGTAAGGGGGTTTATGCAAGTTGTGTATTTGGGCCCTATATATAGGGAACTATTTTCATGATTAGGGTTTAATGAAGTGATTTGGAATTTCTTTCCCCCTACGTTCTTTTTTCTCTTTTTCTCCTCTCCTCCTCTATTCTTCCTGCGTCTCTACAACCTCTTCTTCCTTTTCCCTCTCTTGTTCTTCCTTCTTCTCCTCTTTCCCCACACTGGTGCTGCATCAACTTGGTATCAGAGCAACCGGTTTGGCTTCTATTGCCAAAGCCCCGATCCGTCAACAGTTTTTCTTTCCCTCGGTTACCATCCACAACAAGAACAGACCCCTTCCCTCTGTCAGTCCGCTCACCAAAGAAAAAAAAAAAAAGGATCACTGCCGAGTCTGTGAAGGCCCAGATCGACAGCCATCCGCATCCGACCCCCCCTCTCTCTCGGTCTGTGTCTTCACCAGAGCAAAAAAAAAAAAAAAAAAAGTTCTGCAGCCGAGAGAGAAGAAAGAGCCACAGCCCCTGCACCAGACTCTCCTTCGCGTCTCTCTGACTTGATCCATCAGTCGCCGCCGCTGCCCAGTGAAGGCCCGAGCCCACCGTCGGAGGAGCCAAATCCCACCACCCGTCGCGCCCACGGCCGCCTTCACCCCGCGCACAACGTCAGCAGCGCCACCAGCTCGCCCGCGCCGCCCACGGCCGACCCGTGGCAAACCCGGGAACGCCAGCCATCCCCCGCTGCAGGTCACGGAGCCGCAGCCGTGACTGCCGACGCGTCACCGGAAGCGCCGCCGGCCGGAGCCTGTGACTGGCCCCGCCCGCCGCCATAGGTCCCAGAGCCCCGGCCACCGCCATCGCCGTGAAGATCGGAGCCTTCTCCCGAAACCATCGGGAGGTTGAAGAAAACAAACCTAACGGGTAAGATCCAAACCCGTTACCCGTTTCTCTGCTAGCCCGGATCCATTCCAAAAAAAAAAAAAAAAAAAAAAATACACGTGCCTTGCACGTGAGGAACTAACGGGTTATCGGAGCGGTTCACGCCCGACAACCCGAATCCGACCGGATCCAAGGTTATAACAACACACGTGATCTCACGTGTCTCAAAAAAAAAAAAAAAAAAAAAAGAAGTCGGATCATGTGACCTGCACGTGTTTCCCCTCAAAAAAAAAAAAAAAAAAATACCAACCTCTTTTCTGCCGAAAAGGAAACCCTAGGGTTTCCACCGTCCCCTTCGCCGCCGTCGCCGAGCTCCGCCTGCAGCGCCGCCTCTGGCCGCTCCGCCTTTCCTCCTCGCCGCCGTCGTGCCACCCCCTTCGCCGCCGTCGCCGAGCTCCGCCTGCAGCGCCACCACCAGCCGCTCCGCCTTTCCTCCTCGCCGCCGTCGTGCCAACCCCATTTCCGCCGCCTCGCCGAGTCTGCCGCCGCTCATCTTTCGCGGCAGCCTTCTCTCTGCCGCTCCATCTCTGTTGCGCCACCTCCGCCGGGCTCCGTCTCCACCGAGCCTCGTCCGCCGCCGCCGCCGTGTCCGCCTTCACTGCGACCCGAGGACGTCTCCCGTGAACGACACCGGACCCACGCCATCCTCGCCACCGCCACCCCGAGCACCACCACAGCACCTCCCCGACTTCGGCCGCCATCCCAACCGTCGCCTCCCTCATCTGCTCTCCCCCTTGGCCATCACCGTCGCCTCCCTCATCTGCTCTCCCCCTTGGCCATCACCGTCGCCTCCCTCATCTGCTCTCCCCCTTGGCCATCCATCTTTCCCGCACGAACCAAGGCCCCAGCCGCTCTTGCTTCTGTACTGGCCCAAGCCTGTGCGCCATCAATTGAGCGCGGCCCAAGCCCAAGCGGCTGCAGGTCCGATCTCAGGCCCAAACCAGATTGTTCTTCAGCCCATTTCAACAGCCTCGGAAGCCTTGTGCTGTAGATGCAGGTCCATAACTCCAGCTAGCTCTGCCCGGCGCCAACTTCGTGTCCGAGACTCCACGAGCAGACGATTCTGGTTGACTGCATCCGCCACAGGTGATAGGTTTCTACTTTTTCTGGCTTGTTCATTTAATTATGTTCTAGTTCTCTTGCATGATAGCCACATTTTGAAAACTTATATTGCTGTTATAATTCAGAACATTGAACCTCTCACTTCCGAACCCGTCCTATTACCCTTTAAATCTTGACATTAAATTAGCACACCCTAGTAACAGGACGTTTCTCAACATTATTCGATCATATTGATTTAGGATCAGAACAACTGTACTACTTGATTGCAATCTAATTTCTTAAATTGAATAATCTTAATCCTTAATTCTGAATAACCGAAGTAAAAATCAGCAACATTTAAATTTAAGCTATTATTGTGAAGACTTGCTGATTTCTGAAATCATAATAGATTGCATTAGTAGGTTGTCCTGCATCAAATCTGGTCCTGCATCATACTTATAAGGGTTTCATTAGTGACACTACATTTCACATCATCACCCAGTGTCATCAGTGCAAGCCAACCTGTAGTGATATGGAGCACTATCTCAATCAACCTAAAATCCCTGTAGCTACCATGAATTCTGACATTTTGAGGTCTCTCTTAGAACAGATCGTTGCCATGCGGGCTGGAAACAAGGAATTCCAACAAGAGATCCGTGAGCTCGTGCAAAATTCTAGGACCCCTAAATCGCCAACCCCTGTTACAGCCCAAACTAAAATCGGTTTGGTCGCACCACCTGTAGTCCTTCCCCACTCTCCTAGGCACCAAATCCAATACTCTAGGTGTCAACAATTCGGCCATATAGCGCCCCAATGTTCCACTAAGACCTACCCGATTACTGAATCAGAAGTTAGGAACCAAGAGGCCGAATATGTCGAAGAAGTCTATGAACCAAATATAGAAGACTATGAAGAAGACTTTGAAGACGAACCTACAGAATTAGACTTTGTCCAAAATGATTCCCAAAGGGAGACTATTGATCTAAGTACAACCAAGCCACTTCACATCACTATTGTGGAAGAGGTAGTGACAGATATTGAGAGCAAGTCACCTGAATTGGCACTTGTAGCTAAAGATACCCATGCAGAGTCCAACCTTGAACATTCCCCAGTAGTAGTTTCTCTTCTAGAGGAGTTTCATGATGCACTCCCTGATGATCTTCCGGATGCACTTTCTCCAATGCGTGATATCCAACGCGCAATCGATCTAGTTCTCGGAGCATCCCTGTCCAACCTTCCACATCATAGGCTCAGACCGAATGCATATGCTAGGACCTGGAATTTAATGTTACCAACAGTTGAGTTTGCATATAATAGTTCGGTTCATAAGTCCACAGGCATGAATCCATTCGAAGTGGTGCTTGATTACAAACCTAAGCAACCCATAGACCTGTTTTTCATGTCTTATCAGTATAGAGTCGTTGAGTCTGCACAATCAATTGCATCACATCCACATTCATTGCATCAAGAAATCAGCAACTGTAGTCACTTTAATAACTTAAAATATAAATCCCTTGCTGATTTAACTAGACGTTATAATGAGTTAAGTGAAAGAGATTACGTCATGATAAGAATTAGGTTTGAACGACTTTCTTCGGAAACGTTTAAGAAATTGCAAATTTGTAGTGCAGAACAGTTCAAAATCTTAAAGAAAACCAGTTCGAATGCATATGTTGTGGATCTTCCTGATGACTATGGGATTAGTGCGACATTTAATATTGAAGATTTAATCCCATACAAAAAGTTAATATTCATGCCTTCTGACCCCTTTATTGATATACCTACCCATGTTGGACACCCTGACCTCTTACCTGCTGTTGAGCCACCACCTTCCAAATCTCATGCACGCAGAGAACAAATAGAACATATATTGGATGAGCAGGTTATTTCAACCAGGAATGGTAGTTACCAACGTTACCTTGTTCGGTGGAAAGGTCGACCAAAGTCTGATGTGACGTGGATTTCCAGAGCACAGTTGCAGCGCCTTGACCCCGATCTTCTGGAGCAGTACGACAGCCGGCCAGACTTGTACTCGACGGGGTCGAGTTTTTCTCACCCGGGAGGAGTTGATGGGGACATCAGAGCCCTTCATCCAGATGATCCTGAGCCTCCGGATTGAGCCAGACGCATTTATTTGCATTTAGGGATTTATTTGTGGTTTATTTTATTTCTGAGTTTATTTGCATTTTAGGGCTTATTTGTGGTTTATTTGTGTTATTTGTGGGCTTATTAGGATTTATTGTTGTGTAAGGGGGTTTATGCAAGTTGTGTATTTGGGCCCTATATATAGGGAACTATTTTCATGATTAGGGTTTAATGAAGTGATTTGGAATTTCTTTCCCCCTACGTTCTTTTTTCTCTTTTTCTCCTCTCCTCCTCTATTCTTCCTGCGTCTCTACAACCTCTTCTTCCTTTTCCCTCTCTTGTTCTTCCTTCTTCTCCTCTTTCCCCACACTGGTGCTGCATCAGAGAGATTTTGATGTAAATGGTTTGTGCTTCTGTTGGATGTAATCCTAATACCTTTTCTTCAGGCACCACATGATAGTCTTGCAACTGGGCTTCAAATGACAACATGAGACATGCTATGCTGATTGCATGTCTACAAGGTTGTGAAAGTTTGACGTTCCTCAGAAGAAAATATTACTGCTTTAGGATGCCCATTTTTGAAGAATCTTTAACTGAAACATTCCACAAAGAATTTAGCACATATTATGAACAAATGGTAAAAAAGTTTGGAGATACAACCTAAGGGTCTTGAGACATGGATTTAAGCATATAATGTCAGACAGTTCAAAAGTTAAATTGAAAGCTATAAGGAGAAATTAAAGTTTAATGGGCTATATATGTATTCATTTATACATAATTTTTAAGTTAAATTCTAAAACATGTGATGGTAGAGGGGGCAATGGGGTATTATGGGTTGGGGGGAGGAAGGTTAGTGTTAGTATAGAGACAACAGTATTAATGTAAATGCAAGTAGTTGCAGTTTATTTATACTTAATAGTATATCATTAAATTAAATTTCTTTTCAAATAATATTTTGCTTGAAAATCTAATGGCAGTTTTGGTGGGAAACTTGACAGACCCATATCTTCAACTTGCTCTCTGAGTATAGCTTAGATGAAAAAGTAGCTTGTATGCCAAAAAAGTAGATCTAAAGGATAAAGCCTTGCCTACCTATCTAACTGTATCGGCAGTCATGGAAAATCTTTTGGCAATATAGGATTAAATGCGTACCTTAAGGAGGCTAAGATTTTTTTTTTTGTCTAACGGGTGGTGAAGAATCATTTACCACAAAATTTGGACAAACACTGGCAAATTGATGTAAACAAAAGGAGCTATACTTTTAAAAAGACTAAAAATGATCCTTGTGAAGGTAATATCCATATTTATATCCAGTCAGCTCTTATAGTATTCATATTTATTATCAGGGCAATATGTAGATAAGCTGAGCAAAACTGTAAAAGTTGGTAGATAACAACCACCTATAAAGAAGAATGCTACTTACCATTCTTTTTGACAACAATATTTCCTGCATTCCGATATTTATGATGCCGACAAGAATGTACGATATGATGTTCTTTATGATTTTCTAATGTGATAATATAAATTCTTATTGTGCTGTTATAAAGTGGAAACTTTGCTCCAGTAAACATTTCTTCTTCATTGCCAATGTTGCTTATATTTCATTTGAAACTCCTTTCTGATTTCATTTAAACTTTAACTGCATGGTATAGTGTAGTCTTTTCCAATGCTACATACAAAAGTTCACACGCAAGAAAGTAAATGTTGTTATTCTAATGCTCAACTATGAACTTTACATTCAACATTTACCTCTTAAGATTAAATGAAAGTATTTTTTACATCTCAATCTAGTTAAAAGATATTAAACAAGATAAATCTAAACCTGTCAAGTATATGAGAATTAATCTTATTGTATAATTAGTTTAATAACAACAAAAAGTTCCTTCCCAATCTCTTGCCCAATCACATTCATCATCATGGTATGCTTACGTCTCTACTGTTTATAAAAGAGCGAATAGAATTTTTGTCCAGAAATGTCATGGCTTTTTAGTCTAACTAAAGATATCTTGGTCGTCTAAACTGCTCCTAATATGATTACTTTACCAAAAAATGGACTGCCGAAATGATTAAAATTCCAAAAACCGGAAGAAAATTGTGACTAAGTTACAACTATATGTTTTGATCACTTTTTGAGCCAGAAAACATTGGAATTCATTGAGTTCCATGGGATATCAATTATGGATCTTGTTCAATATGTTTGATTCATGAAATCCAATATTTCTGTAAAAATTATACTTTTTCATAAATCAGTAGAAAATTGTCACTAAATTATGGCTATAATTTTCAGCCACTTTTTGACCTGGAAATCACTAGAATTTTGGTTGAGAGCCATCAGATATTGATTGTAGATCTCAAGGAGACCTATCCAACAAGTCTAAGAACATCAAAAGCTAATATTCTCATGTAAAGTTGTACCTTTTGAAAGATTATTGGTTCCATATAGACAAAGGCAGATTCGAACCATTTGATCTAAGGATGGTGTAACTGTCCCAAACTGGGCGGTTTCGGCTGTTCCAAGCCGTACCGGTGGCTCACCAGTACGATTCCGGCAACGAAAACGAAACCTGTTGCCGGAGGTGGAGAAGGAGAAGGAAAGAGAGCGAGCAGGAGAGGGAGGGAGAGAGAGAGCGGGATGCCGGTGGAGGGCCGGAGGAGGCCGGGCCATGTCTGGTTCCTCTGTTTCGAACGAAATAGGGGTCCGGCCGCGGCCTCGCACCCGCGGCCTCCGTCGGGCTTTCTCGCTCTCCATTCGTCTCTCCCCCTTCTCACTCTCTCTTTTTCTCTTCCACGGTCTGCGTGCCGTCTCCTCTGTTGGTATAGGCCCGGCATGGCCTGTACTGACTCGTGCCGCCGGAAAACCGGTATGGTGCCTGTATCGGTTCCGGCAACCTTGATTTGATCTAACATATCTCTAAACAAAAGTTGTATATGAATTGTAACATAGTAATCATATAACTATACTCCTTACAATAATACAATAGCAATAGTAATGTAATATAATGGAGTAGCTTGACCTTATGCAATGTAATAATTATATCAAACATTTTTTATATTCAAAACTACAATTCTATCTCAAGCAATAGATAATATAATTTGATGATTTTTTACAATTGTGTTAATGATGATTATAGATTTTGGTTATATTTCTCCTTCTACACATGCATTTGCACGAACACTTCGCTAATCGGTACAAAAATATGTGGAACTAACAATCTTTAGGTAGTATCAAACCTTCGTTTGAGTATGGTAGTACAAATCTGGGCTTCAAGTTAAACTTATTCCTGATCTTGTGCCTGAGGAAGGGTATGGCTCAAACATATAACTAATGTGTTTTATTTTATAAGATATTAGGATGTGCATGTATCTCCCCTAAAGTGTAGTGGCCCTGATTATATCTGATATACATGGGTATACAATAACTAGCTCTAGAATTCCAGATTCCTTTGTGTGCTACATCTATAGGTATTGGTTTAAAATTGTATTTATGTTTCTATCATATTCCTTCAGTGTTGATATCATTTATATTCTTTCAATTGTGTTTCAGATTCTCATATCATGCTTTGTGAAGACATCACATTTTGAAGAGTATCTCTGCGTCAAAGTAAGAAAATAAGAATCTCTCCCAACTAATCTATTTAAATGATCAATCTGATAATTTTTTTTAATTTTTCTCATCATTGCAAGCATGACTGTTTCAACTGCCATTACATGCATGAACTGTAAACATTTTAATCACATAGTTTGTCTCATGTTTATTAATGTTAATATGGATAAAAGGGATTTTTCGCCATGCAGAGCTGGGCTTGGGGGTCATTTTATATGATGGTTTATGTACATGGATTTTATGTTATGTTTTTGAGCTGCCTTACAGATTATGAAACAGGTGGGTTAAGTAATAAAATATAATATTTACTGTGGAGACACATGAGAAATGCTATGTCAAGAGATGACCTTTTTATATTAGTAGAAATAGATCACAAGAGTATATTCTAATACCATTTTGTAAACATCAAAGCCTTGTTCATATTATTCTGGATGGATATTTGAAAACATGAGAGACTCCTTTAGTGGAAATATGAGAACGAAAGTTGAGACCTGGCAGCATACTGATCCTATCGGATGACAGAGGACCCGATGAAGTGTGAAAGTATAGGCAAGTCAGCATAGGGATCATTTTAGCAAATATTAGACACTAAGGAGAGGACAGTCTCAATGAGGTTAACAAACTGGCTCATACTTAGCTTTAAGCTCTGCATCAGGAAGTCATAAACCCGTTGACAATTTCTGAAGTAAAATTCAACCTCACAGTTGCATGTGCTGGCTCACAGCTTGGATCTTCAGTCCAAATTACTTCAGGCTCTACTCAATTGTACATACACATGAAAGAAATAAGTCAATATCTACCTTCCATTTTGGAAGTTTGCAATATGAGCTCTAGGATAAGGTACAGTGTTGTGAAAAGGTTAACACAGATGGACTGATTATCCAATACCTGTCAGAAGTAGATGATGAGGATTTGGATTATCAAGCAATATATCCTGGAAAATGCATGTTGAGCGGCAGAAGATATTGGATCTGGATTTAAGGCCTTGGAGATGGCGTCATTGGTCATCTCTTGCGAAAAGAGTGCACAGATTGGTGGACCACACCACCTACTCACCTCCCCAGCTAGTCAGACATCTATAGTAGGGTGATATTATGTGGCATGTGGTGAAAGTGTCGGCCATAAGAGTGAGAGAATGGAAAGAAAAATATCTTAAGGCGAGAGACAGCAGTGAGAACTGAACTGGAATTAGAAGTGTTCAGGCCCCTATAGGCCTGATAATTTTTATAGTGAAACTTCACAAACTATAGGCTGAAGATAGATAAGATGGAGGTTCAACAAACACTCGAGTGAGGTGGGATGGATATAGGAAAAAGAAAAACACTTAGTGCTTGTTTGGAAAATCCAGCAGGATTGGGCTGGATTTCCTATGGGAATTGGGCCTGTTAGCCTGCCAGCCTCTTTTTTTCTAAAGGCCCGTCTTACTCTTGGCCTAAATCCCATCTATGGGCATGTTGGACTATATAAGTCTTTTTTCCCCTCCCATAGGATTTGGGCTGGAGAGGAATTGGGTTGATATGGGCCTTATTTAAATAAGATGTGTAATCTATGATCCAACAGCCAGTTGGATTTTCTGTTGGATCATGGACTACACAACTTATTTAAATAAGGCCCCCATCATCCCAATCCCACTCTAGCCCAAATCCTGTAGGAGAAAAAAAAGAGACCTTTATAGCTTTTTCTTTTTTTTTTTTAATCCTGCCGGCCAACAGACCTATACATGGGATTTAGGCCAAGACTAGGATAGGCCTTCAAAGAAAAAGGGGTTTGGGCAGAGGCTAACAGGCCCGATTCTCATAGGAATCCAGCCCAATCCTCTTGATTTTCCAAACAGGCCCTTAGAAGTTACAAAATGAGGGAGAAGGTGGTAAGGAAATACTTGTGAAGTATTAAAGAAGGTAAATGCTAACAAACAAAACCAGCACTGAGAAAAAAATGACTGAAGATGTGAAAATGAGTTCCTATTAAAGTGATACAAAAATAGCAGTAGAGGAATAAGATTGGTGTTGAATTGGGTGATGGATTTCTTAGTGAGAGCAGCTGACTGGAATGGGATCACTCCGAATGAAGATGAGCCTAAAACATTTCTCCTTAGTTCCTTGTAAAATTGATGGTTGGAGAAAAATAAAGCTAAAGTTATTGAACTCATATGTATCATTCATCAAGGGAAGCTTTGAAATCAGAAACTACAGACGTTTTATGAGCTGGTAATCGATTTGCTCATATTGGTGATGTTATGGTTGCTGTACTCAAAGAAGCAGTGCCAAATATGCCTCTAGAAAGATCAGAAGTCGGTGTCTTGACTGGATATCTACAATATTCAGCTGGGCATGAACAAAATCATTTGGTCCCAGTTAAAATTTTTGAGTTTTTGACAACTATAGGCATCTAAGTTTGTCAAATTCCATTGAATGGCAAAGTGTGTTGACAACTACAAAATTCCAGAAGCAGTCTCAGCAAGTTGGGGAGATGATCATGAGAGTCTGATACCATGAAATTTGATACCCCTCTGCTTAGCAACTAAAGGTTCTGGGTTCAAATCTTTGGTGGTGCATCTTCAAGTATGAGAACCTAGTAATTATAGTGTGGTTCATCTTCAAGTAAAATACACTATATGGACAATTGATTTGATACGTGTAATAACTAATAGTTGGCGCATATGATGCACATGAACTTCAAGCATGAGTATTTGATGGAAAGCTATGATCCCATCAGAATATAGTATGTTGCGGTACATGCAATGCATATGAGTAACTGAAGAGAAATTTGATGGATGGATGCCACATCATTTGATGAGATGTTATTCGTAATAAATGTGATTGATTCAAGTGGATGGATTATATATATTTGATGGATGGTTGGATTTAAGAGGAGAGAGGATTTTGTGGAATAGACTCCAATATTTTTTTACTGAAATGCCAATGATTAGATTTTTTCAATTCAAGTCTTTATTTTTAATTATGGATTGTTATATACATCCAATATTTGGTCGTAGACTTCTATTCATCTTAACTCATTAGACTTATGGGGAAAAAAGTAGGGGGCACTCATTGTAAGTGGTGTATTGAAGGAGATTGTATCAATCAAGGTCTGCAGGATCGGTACTGGGACTCGTACCAGTTTGTGACTAGTTCAGTATGATACTAGTACGTATTGTATCGAGCCAGGGCATATTGAACCTATGCGAGAGAGAGGCAGAGAGGAAGAGAGAGGAGGGAGGGAGGGAGGAGAGGGCATATAGAGAGGGGAAAGAGGGAGGAGAGAGAGGGAGGGGGCTCACAGAGGGGGGGAAGAGGGAGGAGAGGAAGAGAGAGAGAGTGAGGGAGAGGGGCTCATGGAGAGAGGGAAGAAGGAAGAGAGGGAGGGAGGGAGGAGGGAGATGGGGGCTTCCCTTGGCGTCGGTTAGCATGGATCAACGTTGAAGGAGGGGGGGTAGAGAGAGAGAGCGAAAAGAGAGAGCAAGCACTTTCTTGAGTATTCGGCTGAATGCTGGTGGAGGGGGTTATAAACTGAATTTACCCACTAAACTGTCCCGATTTGGTGTTAGTTCGTTCGGTAAGCCGAACCACCCGATTTAGGTTAGTTCGGCGAATGCTGATATTAATGTTATAGGGTGTGGTCGCTGTAACTGGTATATTGACATAGATGGTATTAATGCATTGAGCAGGGGCTTTATGGTGACATGTTAACGCCATTTGCGGCTTTTCTAACATGCATCATACATGTCCAAGATCTAGTGAAAGTATTTTGCATCACAGTTTTTTCAATATTTTTGAAATTATGGAGAAGGAACATTCCATGATGGTCATGATTAGATGATTGGATGACAATGAATATCTATGATCCATTTCAGAACAGAAAATTTGATGAAGTTTATGCTTTTTTCTGCCTCCTATTTTGAATCCCTTATAATGCAGGAGGTTGCAAGTTATTTGAGAATTCTCGATATTTTTTTTTGGGGGGAGGGGGGGGGGGGGAGAGAGAGAAATATGGACATAGAGAGAGAGAGAGAGAAATATGGAATATGTTGACATCTCTCTCTCTCTCTCTCTCTCTCCAGCCTTCCCCTTTTTCTTTTATTGCACAACTTCCACAACTATCCTATTTTATTTGAATGTTCTTTCTTTTCTTTTCTTTTGCCTGGATAATTGGGTAGCCTACAGCAGCTCAGATGATTTTGTGGAATTGAGAATCTCAATTTTTTTGATGCAGACTTTCTTTTTTCTTTTTTCTTTTTTCTTCCATTGTTTGTTTGCTTTCTTTTCTCTCATGAGATCACGTGAAACCATCAAATGCCAAATGGATGACAATTTTATTGAGTTTCCATTTTTTGTGCTAATATAATGCACGCTCCTTGAAAATGAGTTGTCTGTTGGAGAAACTGCTAGGCTCTCCCCACACCTTGCTCTAATTTAGGCATATTTTACAGTATAATCGAGGAAGAGATAATGCTTTTGTCCTTTTTTCTCTATAATTTGTTGCTTTAATTTCCTGATGAGAGTCGGAATTGAAAAGCCTACCTAAGTTTCTCTTTCATTCTAGTATATTGCTTATTCAAATGGACTGGGAATTATAGAGCCTATCCAAGTATTCCATATCTTTAAGGCAATCTGTATATCTATCAAGTATTTTAATTCATGCAATCACAACCACCCATCTTAAAAAAAATGCAATGAAGCTATTATATAGCAATAGATAATAGCCATAGGCTTCTCACATGGTATGTGAACACAGTTTAGAACCAATCTGTGTTTTATGATTTGTTGTACCCCAATATAAAAAAATTTATCTCTTGTGATTTGAGCTCTTTTTCTAGTTTAATTAATTGCACTGGGAAGAGCCTTGGAAGCTTTGTTATTTTTTTTAAAAATTTTGTTATCATATGTAAAACCTCTAACCATGTAGATCTTTACCATATCAACTATTAATAAAGCTCAGGTTTGATCAATTAACTAGCAGAGATTTCCTAGGTTGCCAATTAGTGCAGTTGGTAAAGTCATTGGGGGTTGGGTGCCAATGGCCTGAGATTGAGTCCCACCCTCAACTACAAATTTGGCCAGGCTTTCCCTGTCCTAGATCTTAAAAAGAGAGGTTCCAAGATTTCTAGTATTGCAAACTACTGCCAACTTCGGAGAGTGAACGTGAACTGTAACTTTGACAAGAATCCCTGAACAGTGGGCTGCCCATTTGTCTATACCCCCTCTCTGCATAAAATGTTTTATAGTTGATATCTTTTTTCTTCAGTTAGCTTCCCATATTTTATGAACTTTCGGCATTATGATACAGTGGCACTTCCAGTTCTTGTTGTTGTCAACCTCATATGCGCCTTTCGCTTCTGAAGAATTTAGTATTGTTTCTCAAACAATCTTAGATTGCTTTATCAAGCTCAATTTGAATATGATAATAACAAACTTGATGGATTTTGGTGAAAAATGAAAAACAATAGGAAACGGTTTTGCTAGATCTCCTCAGAGTCATCAGTCATCACCGGGCCAGGCTTGCCACTCCAATTCGCACCGTGCAGAAAATATATGGTGATGCAGACATGGAGAACATTCCTTATTCTGAGACCATTGTTACCCGTTCTGCTGCTGCCACCAACCGCCCGTTCCTTCTTATTGAGCCCTCACCAAGAATCAATGGTGATGACAAAGCTAAGCCCCGTACATCACGGACTAATGGAGAACAAACTTCGAAAGCTACTTCTGCATCAGGGCCCAAGGTCACTCCATCGTCTGAAGGCACAATCTTAAACAATTCAGACAAACAGCTACAGAAGAAGAAAAGCTCAGGAGACACGCCTTCCAAGAGTAATAAGGCTGATCCTGCAACAGCACCATCATTGAGTTCACAGCTTGAAGGCTTGGACTCAGTAGGATCGACCTTTAAAGCTGGTGGTGAGAATCCTATGTCCCCAGAGGCTGTTAGCGAGCAGGTGGATGGTACCAGTCCAGTTCATGCTAAAAATGAAGGTGAAAGGGTGCCTACTACAACACCCCCAGTAGCCAGGCCTGCCTTTGAAGATAACATTGTCCTTGGTGTGGCTCTTGGGGGGTCAAAACAGACGCTTCCAATTGAAGAAGGGATGGGTCGAGCAGCTTCTTCATCAGAGGCAAATGACTTGGATAAGAAAGGGCCTTCGTCCTCTACAAAGGATAAGAAAGAACAGATTCCAGCAGTCTCTAGTCAAGCAAAAGTAGACACGAAGGATCAAGAGAGGTGACATCAACAAAATTTATTGAATTGTTTGATGGCATTCCAAAGTTGGTATATTTGTTTCAAATCTGTTTTCTCTAGAGGCTGGTAAAATGCTGTTGTACATTGTTGTGATAATAGGAATGATTCTCGTCTACTTTCAAAAAACAGAAGGGTAATGATTCTTGTCATTGTTCTCAAGTATTAAAATTTTAATTGCCTGGTGTTTTTGTCTTTTTGGGCTGCCTTTTGGCAAAACGTAACTGGGATCTGATCAATTGATCAATAACTTCGATCATGATAAGTGTTTGAGCTTATGAAGATCATGTGTATTCTCTTTCATACCTTTTGTTTTTTTTGGAGAGAATTATCATGCTTTTAAAAGGTTGTGTGATTATAACCTAATTTTCGCAACTGGTGTTCCAAGTGGTAGATGGATGGTTGGTATGACATATGTTGCATGCCCTAACAAAATTCACAAGCTTTGTCATATATGGTACGGGCAGAGAATTAGGTGGAGCATAGAAGATTTACCAGATGTTGGGCAGATGCAACAAAAATATGGAAAAAATATATTATCTATCTTAAATAAAAGGAGATTTAAATTTTCAAAAGATTCTATGACCAAATTTGTATGCTAAGATATCATAGCTTTTCTAATTAAAACTTCATTAGATAAATGTACATCAAGTCTGATCAACCTGCACAACTTGAAGAAACAAGTTTGACTGTCAGCAACACTGCCTACAGGATCCTAATTTGGATGGTGACTATATTTCTTTAAGATTGAGGTTTGCTCGTTATTTTAGCTTTTTTAACCCAAGAGTACTTCTTCAAGAGTATCTATATTCATCTCTGAATTTTCATAGCTCCTCCCATTTTTTTTGTGTTTAAAATGAGGTCTCTTCCTTGTAATCTATCTAGATGGAGAAAAAAAGTTGCGCAAATTCTCACCTTGGAAGTAGAATCTCATATTTTAAGCAAAAAAAAAAAGGTAGAATCTCATATCTCATCTCTGATTGGTGCATTATTCTTTCCCTCTTTTTCCCTTGTATTTCCTCTTTCTTAATGTTCCTTTTCACATTATAGAGATTTCTAGAGACAATCACTTGGCAATCCCAATTACTTGGTATTGGGACTTTAAAGCCACAAGAAATAAAAAGTTGTGAATTTGCTATGTCTTTAGGTTTTATATTGGAGAAACTTTTTTATCAGATGGTATAGTTATTGTTTTGGATTATCTCCTTAGAATAGATGCAACTTATGGGTGTGTACATTGGAATGTTTTGACCTATTTTCCATCTGGCATACTCCGATGTTATTGGTATATACTTGATTAATTATATAAGAACACATGACTAAAATTGACAAAACTTATGTCTGATATTAGCGTATATTTTTATCCCAGTGAAACTTAATATACATTGAATGGATTACAAAAATTGAAAATCTATGAATTATAGCTGTGGCTGCTCTTGATAGTAGTTCTAAAGGATATGCTTTCAAAATTGGATAAAATTTTCTTTGCTATCCACATCACATGTGTTTTGAGCTAAATAAGCTGACCATGAATTCCGAGTTCAAGAATTTGTTTTGTTTTGATAGTATAAAATTTCAACCTCTTTCTCAAGCCAATAAATCACGTTTGCATGGTTTTTCTTAGTAACAAGAGGATAATTTTAGTTAACAAGTAACCATTAACATAAAATTCCAGTTATACATCTTCTGCATAATAAAATATAAATGCATTTAACTAAACTAATAATTTTTGTTTGTTTAGTTTCCTCCACCTTCTGAAAATAAGCTAATGAAACCTTATATCAAATATTACAACAGAAAAATTGAGGAAGTTAGTAAATAATCTGATATAATGAACAAACAAACTCCAGATCGTTGACTCATGTTAGGTAAGAGTTTACATAAATTCACCATATAGAAATAATTCCCATGCAATATATGATCAATCGTAGGAGATCCATGTGTACTATCGAGCATTCACAATAAATTCATGAATTCAGAACAATTTTATAAATCATGACTTGATGCTGGATATACCAAAACAATTTCACTTGTCTACAGTTTCAAGTGCACGTTGTGGACCTATCTACCACTTCTCAAGCTTCACCTTGATTACATATAAAGTGTGTGCTCATCCTAATACCCTTAAATGACTTAAAATTATGATAATGACCCACTTATTTACATATGTGACATCATTTTAGCCTCCCTTTTCTGCCCTTTTATTATGATTAGCTCCAAACAAATCCAAAATATTTCTTCTATACCTTAACAGTATATGTTAGCCATTCTCTATGTACAATAGTTAATAATCAATTATTTTTTCATTTTTCATAGACAAAGCTATGATGGTGGTTGCACTTTCTTGCTTACATGAAGAGTTGGAGGCTCAATCGATCCCAGTTCAGTACGCCATGCCTTTTAAAAAGAATTCTTCCTTCGATTCTCACCTCAAATGCTAAGACCGGAAAACTAAACGACATCCCTCTTGGAATGAAGCTATGCAAATTATTAGTGAAAAAATAACACTGACCGATCTGTATCAAATCCCTAGCATTTGTCTTCCCTCCTAAATTTAAAGCCCCCATGCTTTGAATGTATGGTACGTATGGGTACCTCACTGATCATATCAACACCTTTCTGATAGACGCCTACAAATACATGGACAAGGAAGCTCTCATGATGTATCTTTTCCAAATGTCTTTGTATAGAGATGTATTAAGTTGGATTATGAACCTCACTAGGGATGAATTGCAAAGCCCTCACAAAATCTTTTTCCTATTCAGGAAATGATTTAGCCTCCAAATCCAATATCTTCCCACGCCATCAGAGCGAATGAATGAAGATTTGGAAGAAGATGTCACGCCCCAGATCTAGAGCATGACATGGCCGTGCTACCGAGGAATATAACCTATGATAATACGAAGTCAAACGTTTCATTTAACTTCCAAATTCTTCTCAAACAAAATATAATAAATAAAAATTCAATTTCATTATCCATTAAATGCAACCAATATTGGTTTAGAGCATCTAAATCCAAACATAAATACCAAATCCATATTCCTCAATATTCAGAAAATCATTAACTGCAATTTCACAGTCAATTTAAAATACTAAAATTCTTCTACAAAATCGTCATATTTGCTAGCGCGAACTCTAAGCCTAGACCATCCTTCATTCTTATTAACCCTATTCGTCTGGAGAGAAAAAAATAAGAATAGAAATATATGAGTGACACAGCTTAGTAAGTAGAGTTGGGCACTGGGCCGGGCCGCCCACGGCCCGGCACGGCCCGCCCACGGCCTGGCACGGCCCGGCACGGCCCGGCACGAAGCGGGCCGTGCCAGCACGGCCCGCTTGCTACAGTGCCGGGCCGTGCCTGGCACGGCCCATTTGAGAGGGCCGTGCTGGGTCACAGGGTACTGGCCCGCGGGCCGAGCCCGGCACGGCCCGCTTCGGGCCTGGGCCGGCACGGCCCGCTCTAGGCCCGCGGGCCAAGCACGGCACGGCCCGCGGGCCAGCCCGGCACGGCCCATAAGGGCCTGGGCCGGGCTGGCCCGCGGGCCTGGCACGGTCCGGGCCTGGGCCCGGCCCGGCCCGATAAAAATTAATGCTTCATAAATTTTCTAAAAAAATAAATAAATATTGAAAACTAAGGATTTATGAATATAAAGCCACCTTAATGGTGGGGGGTTTGGCATAGACCCCTACCAGTTTATTAATTTAAATCAAAATGGTACATGAAGGGAGGTTTGGACCTTGGTCTGACCTCTAGAATACAATAAGAAACTAAGAAAGGGCCGAGGTTTGGACCTTGGTCTGACCTCCAGAATACAATAAAAATGTACAATTATAAAAAATTAAGAAATCTTACTAATCATCAGTGATTCAGTGAATCAGTATTCACTCTTCAGTCTTCAGTCTTCAGTAGTGTTTGTATCATCATCATCAGAGGATGTTGTATTATGTCCACCTTTATCTTGAAGTCTTGCCTCAGCATCCAACCAATCCTTGAAGCAGAGAAGCATCTCCACCGTTTCGCCCGTCATCCTACTTCTCTTTTCGTCAAGAACACGCCGACCTGCACTAAAAGCGGATTCCGATGCTACCGTAGACATCGGCACAGCTAAAATATCGCGTGCAATTGCAGACATAACAGGATATTGATTTCTAACACTCTTCCACCAAGATAATACATCTAGATTCTCTATTTGATTTTCATCATATGCAGACTGAAGATCATTTCGTAAATAAAATTCTAGTTCACTACTTAAAGATGAAGAAGATGAAGAGGAACTTGAAGCATGTGTGTGTCTTCTCTGTGCAATGAATGAAAAAATAGATGACGAACGAGAACTACTAGAAGAAGAAATAGAGGTTTGTATTTGTGTTCTAGATCCACAAATTTTTTCATCATATATAGCATAAATATCATAAAGAAGTTGTTTTACCTCATCTTTAGCAGATTCAGAATCTTGATTCATATTTTCAGAATATGCATCAAGTAAAATTAGCACGCCATTTAATTTAACTCTAGGATCAAATACAGCAGCTAAGTTATGCATAGGACATATCTTGTCCCAATACTCATTCCATTTAGATTCCATTAGGTCAATAATAGGCATTAAAACATCATCATATCTATGTTCTACAAATTTTTGACTAATTATATATGCTTGTTGTAAAAATGAATATGAAGTAGGGTAATAAATACCAGAAAGAACATTGGTAGCATTATAAAAACTAAGCAAAAAATCTTCCAAAATTTTTCCTTTATTCCAATCAGTTTCAGACAATGTAAAGCCTAATCCACGATCATTAATATATGCACTTAATAAGTTTTTATATGGGTATGCATCATGTATCATGCTATATGTGGAGTTCCAACAAGTAATTACATCAAGTTTAAATTTTTTAAAACGTTTACCATGATTTATGCATAATTCCTTAAATTCTTGAAGTCTTGATCTTGAAGCATGAATAAAAGAAACTGCATTTCTAATTTTTGAAATCACATCTTGAATCATGCCCATGCCAGCTTGAACAGAAAGATTTAAGATATGACATGCACATCTAATATGCGGTAAATTTCCATCTAATATGGGATGCAATGAGTCTTTTAATAATGCAACAGCAGAATTATTATTAGATGCATTATCAAAAGTAAGAGACATAATTTTATCATTAATATTATATGAACATGCAGTTTGATAAATAATATTTGAAATTTGTTGCCCAGAATGTGGAAAATCAAAAGCACGAAGAGCAAGAATACGTTTATTTAATTGCCAATCATTATCAATATAATGAGCAATAATGGCAATAAAACAATTACTACCTACAGATGCTGACCAAATATCAGAAGTTAATGAAATTTTTACATTTAAAGTAGAAAGTGTTTCAATTAAATTTTGTTTCATTGCTAAAAAGTTGGTCATAGCTACTCTTCTAAATGTACGCCTACTAGTTCTTTTGTAAGCAGGTTGTAGGTTTAATTGAACATATTCTTCAAAATTAAAAGATTCACATAAACTAAAAGGTAATTCATCCTTAACTATCCATTTTACAAGTGCTTTTCTTTGATTTTCATGATTATATACAAAATTACCTACAAGTAATCCCCTTTGTATATTAAGGGTACTTTGAGTTTGAGCATGAGAATCATGCATCCTATGACTCTCTTGATGTCTTTTTAAATGCCCTGTTCCCCCACTACTACTACAACTATAAAGTTTGGCACATTTTTTACATCTAGCTTTCCAGACTCCATCAACCATAACTCTATCAAATTCATTCCATACAGCACTAGTCCTCTTACGAGAAGAGGTTTGATCTTCACTCGGTTCACCAGTTCTAGAGGAACTAGGAACATGGGGTTGGGAATTAGTTTCTTCTCCCTCAGAAACAGGAATGCCAAACTGACTTTCCTCAAAAGATGACATATCTATGATTAATTCAAAAAATAAAAACTAACCGCAAGGAGGAATTGAGTAGAGGGTCGGAGGGCAGAGGCAGAGCCGAGATTCCGAGCTTCCTCTTGTGCTCTCAACAGAAGCAACCTTCTCTTCTCAACAGGAACCTCCTCTTGTGTAGCACTTGAACAAACTAAAAATTAAATTGCTAGAAGAGCACTTTAGAAGAGAGAAATAATAGCAGTAAAGAAGGAGAGAATGAGAGGTTTGGTGTGGTGAGAATGAGGGAGGAATGGGTTATTTATAGAAGCCCAAAATTTTTTTTTCCCAAAATACCCCTCAATTCAGCCGTTATTGGACTGTTGGGAGGGGTAAAAAACGGCTATTTTCCTCCCCCTCTCCAGACGGGCCGTGCCGGCACGGCCCGTCTGGAGCCGTTGCGGGCTGTGCCTGGCACGGCCCGTTTGAAGCCGTTGTGGGCTGTGCCTGGCACGGCCCGTTTGCGCCCGTTACGGGCCGTGCCTGGCACGGCCCGTGGCGTGCCGTGCCTGGCCCGGCCCGCCAATAGACGGGCCTGGGGCCGGGCCGGGCTGGCGTTCCGTGCTGGACGGGCCGTGCTAGGCACGGCCCGCTTCATAAGCGGGCCGGGCCAGGCACGGCCCGTTTAGTCCTTTGGCTCGGTGGGCCTGGGCCGGGCCGGCCCGGCACGGCCCGTTGCCCAACACTATTAGTAAGTAATCCTTTCACTATCTTACCAGATCAAGCATAAGTTTTTGCATGAATTGATGCAGTATATAAAGAAAATAATAACTATTACAAAATAGAACATATCATAGTATCATATAATAAAGTAAGTCATGAAGTTGTTCATGTTTAAGTAAATCATCAATATGTCGTAAACATGGTTCTAGGTGTATAACATAAATAAAATCGTAAATCATTTACCATTTAACCATCAAATTATTACTCTCAGACTAAATTACTAGGTGTATAACATAAATTACTATTATTCCTGTGACAGCCCGTAATCGACAAACATCAACTACTATTACCTATTGGTAGGATCGTATGTCAACTACTATTATCCGCTGACAGGATCGTATGCTAACTACTATTACCCGATAGTAGGATCATATGCCAACTACTAATATCCACTGGTAGAGTCGTATGCCAACTACTATTACCTGCTAGTAGGATCATATGGAACTGGATGTCGATCTATATCACTTTCGGGAGCCATACCTAGCTATTTGAGAGCCTTTTTGTCATAGTTCTTAAAACAATTTTTTTTTGAGTCATATTTCTTAAATCATATGTTCTTGAATCATATATGAATAAACACTAAATGGCTTTATAGAGTTCATAGTCAATAAATAAGCGTTTAACAGTAGAATAATTATGAAATTATTCTTTTCATAGCAAAAATACTATTTTTCATAAATTTGAAGTTCGTAGTTCATAAACGAGACGTTAATATTAAAATATTCATTAAACCATTATTTCGCAATAAATTATAATACTACAGCAAAAACTATAATTGCCGACTCTATATTGCCGATGCTAGGTAGAAGCGTCGGTAAATTTTTTTCGGTGACAAAGATTACCAACGCTTTTAAAAAGCATCGAAAAAAAAAAGATTTTTCTGAAGCTTTGCTTAGCATCGCCGGAAGCCACCCATTACCGACGCTTATAAGCATCGGAAGGGTTAATCACCGACGCTTATAAGCATCGGTGAAAGCCAAAATCCAATGATACTTATAAGCGTTGTCGGACTCCATTCGTCCCCCAAACAAAACCCGACCCCCTCCATCGATCAACCCCAAATCCCTAACCCACGCCGATCGACCCTCTCCTCATCCCCTTTCACCGATCTCAGCCCTTCTCCTCCGCCGACCGATCCCAAATCACTCTCCTCCACCGCATCTCCTTCTCCTCCTCCCCTTCTCTGTTGGCCTCCTCTCCTTGGCCAACTTCCTCCTCCCATTCTCCTCCTCCTCCTAAACTTCTTACTCTGCACTCACAGGGCATTTGAATTTTGGAGCCGGCAAGGACAAGGACAAGGCCAGGTTTGGTATCTTCTTCTCTTGCTTCGATCCTTAAATTCTGAATTTTTTGGATTTTCTTTTGATTTTATAATCGAATTGTTTAGGAATTTGTTCTAGTTTCTCTTGTTTCATGTTTTATCTGATTATACAATCAAAGTTTGTTTGTTTTCACTCATTATTGGAATTCTACCCTTTATAAAGCACTGATATGATTATCTAGGTGAAGTTACTGCTGAACTCCTTTGGAAGCATTATTGTGTTATGCTAGAATAGAATACTTGCTTTATCTATGCTGAGCTTCTTTTGAATGTGGTAAGGTATAATGGAATTTACCTCAGCATGCCCAACTTTCTAATATGATCATCTTCTCCCCTTCTTTTGGTTTGATATAATTTACCACCATGGACGTATATGAAACAGTCTTCACTTATTTTGTCAATAGTTATTCTAGGTGATAAGGGCCCAGGTAATGATATTAATTTTTTTTGCAGCCTTTAATAGAAGAATTGAAATAGTTATGGAAGGGTATTGATGCATTTGATGCTTTCACTGGCCAAACTTTTAAATTGCATGCAGCTCTAATTTGGACTATCAATAATTTTTCTGCATATACTAATTTATTTAGTTGGAGCACTATGGGGTGTATTGCATGTCCTTCTTATGGAGATATAACCCATTCGTATTGGTTAAAACATGAAGAAAAGTTCTGTTATATGGGCCATCGTCAATGGTTAGAAGCAAACCTCATTCGATTTCAGAATGATCTATTTGATGGTACCACAGAGTTATGATCTGCCCCTATTCCACTAACTGGAATTGAAGTTCTTAGACAAATGTATGGCACCAATTATATACCCGGTAAGATCTCCAAATGTTCGAAGAAGAGAAGAAGAGAGGATGTTGATAGCTCAATGAAGGAAGGGTTAATATCAGATATTTTTAAGGATCCTGACAACTTTTTTGAGAATGATCACAATGCATATGGACAGAAAAATGACGATGACATAATGGTAGCATCTACACAGAAACAGTTATGAAAAAAAAGAAACATTTTTTTGATTTATCTTATTAGGAGTATAATCTTCTTCGACACAATCTTGATGTCATGCATATAAAAAAGAATGCTTATGATAACTTGATTAGAACATTGTTAAATCTTGATGGAAAGACCAAAGACAACTTGAAAGCGCTTCTTGATCTGAAAGACATAGGCATAAGACAAGAGCTTTATCTGAAAGAGCTTGCCAATGATAAATTTTTTATACCTTCTGCATATTACACAATATCTACTCAAGAGAAAGATCTTTTTCTAATGATTCTGAAAAATATGAAGGTTCCTATTGGGTATGCATCGAATATTTCACGATGCATAAATCTTAAAGCGAAGACTTTCAAATCTTAAAAGTCACGATGGTCAAATTTTGATGCAAGACATTTTTTCATTGGCTTTAAGATCGTCAATGCCGAAATAAGTTTTTGTAATTGTTTCTTAGTTGTCATCATTTTTTAAGGCATTATGTTCAAAAGTTCTTGATCCTAAGAAACTTGATCAATTGGAGTCTAATGTTGCACTTACATTATGCCATATGGAAAATATCTTTTCTCCTAAATTTTTTACCATTATGTTTCATCTACTCATTCACTTAGCGGCGGAAGCTAAATTTAGTGAACTGGTTCACTACCGATGAATGTATCCTATTGAGAGGTGATGTATCTAAACTCTAATGTCCATATTTATAAATCATATTGGTGTTGATATTGATCTTAAAAAATTCTTGTTGAAGGTTTCTTGTGCGTTTAAAGGATTATATACGCAATTCAGCCTATCCCGAGGGCTCGATTGCTGAAAGATATATTGCTGAGGAGTGTTTGATATTTTGCTCGAGATATCTTGAAGGTGTTGAAATTGCTTTCAATCGGCTCAAATGAATTGTGATATTATAGAGAATGCAGAAGTTTACAAGTTCTCATCTACTGGAAGAGTTTTGGGGATAGTCAAAAGTGTTGTTCTTGACCAAAAATCATTGGCACAAGCACATCGCTATATTTTACTTCACAGTGATATAATATCCGAGTATCGCAGGTTAGTAGGGTTATAATATTTTGAGCTGTAATATTAGATATAATATTCTTAACTAAAGAGTTTCTGATCGTGCAAAGAATTTTCAGTAACTTAGCGAAGCATCAACAATAACATTCATCCTACTTCAAGGATTGAGGAAAGATGGTTGGTTGAGTTATTTCCTGAATGGTTATTCAAACAGGTTGGACATTTAATACATTAGTCTTTTTTTAATTTCTGTAGACATTATCATTGAATAATTAATCATTACTTCTATAATTTTTTAGGTATCCACGATGATGGAGAGAAATTGTTCTGATGAATTAATAGTCATTGCTTGAGGTACGAACAATATTGTCCATAGATATGATGGGTTCATTATAAATAATTTTAAATTTCATATTAAAAAGTGAGAAATTTAGAAAAATCCAAAATGGTGGGGTTATGGTTGAGACGGACGGAAAAACTTATTATGATGCCCTAACAAATTTTTATGAGTTGGATTATTATGCAAATTTTAAGGTAGTACTATTTCGATGTGATTGGGTGGATATAAACTCATTTAGAGGTTTGAGGCAAGACATAAATAGCTTCACACTTGTAAATTTTTCAAGGTTGATACATAATAGTGTGCTATTGAAAGATGATCCATTCATTTTTTTATCTCAAGCTCGACAAGTATTTTGTGTATAGGACTCAAAAGATAAAGATCGGTTTATTGTCATTAAGACTAAACCTAGGCTTGTATGATATGAAAAAAGGGTTGGAAGAGGAGGATAATAAGACTTATACTCAGTGTATGCATTTTAATGTTGTGCCAACTGATGAACTAATTGCTACGAGCTTGGTTAGGACGGATGTTGAATGAAAGAGTACAATTTCTTAATAGTAAAAAAAATTTACGATGTATACATTGAATGAATTATTTTTTATTAGCAATTTATTTAGTATTTAATTATTATTTAACTGATATTGATTTTTTTTTCGTGCATACTAGGTAACAACATGCCCCGAGGGAAACTGTTCAGAGATGTGGAGTTCTAGCAGTCTCAGGTGGGATCTTCTTCTGCTTAGTCAGTCCCTATGGTCCCAGCAGCCCTATAAGCCCCAGCATCTTGAGTTCGAGTCTCAGCACGAGTTCCAATCTCAGCACGAGCCTCCTGCTGATTATCCAGGCGAGGAGGTTGTTATGGATGACTTACAGATCTAGGATAATTTGATTTAAGTTCATATATTAAGTTCTGTTACAATCTAATTATTTTAATTAATTTGCCTTCAATGCTTTAATGGATATTTTATTATATTTTTATAGATAGACAAGGGAGAGTGAGTGTGAGGATCCGTACGGGCGTGTGTTTAGTCCTACATCGGTTATTCGCTGGGTAGATCTTGGGTACTTATACAGGATCAAGGAACCTAAATAATACCTTCCGGCTAGCTATTTTGGGTAAGGTCCTGGGTTGTTACAAATGGTATCAGAGCGGATCCGACCTATAACCTATGTGGACTAGGGGACACTGCAGCACGGATCCATTGGGGCTGACCACGGGCCAATCGTGGTATTTGTGATTTGATTTGAATAGATATGAATCCTTAGCCTAACGAGGACGTCAGGGCTTAAACGGGGGGAGTATGTAAGGACCCGTGCAGGCATGTATTTAGTCCCACATCGGTTATTCGCTGGGTAGATCTTGGGTACTTATACAGGATCAAGGAACCTATATAATACCTTCCGGCTAGCTATTTTGGGTGAGGTCCTGGTTTGTTGCAGTGAGGGCGACATGGGGATTCTCTTGAGCAAGAGATGTGTGTCAGCTTTGTGAGGATGAAAAGATCGTCATCCGATGCAACGAAGTAGGGCAGCCCATCAAGAAGGCTGGAAGCCTTTTATCAAGTTTTCTAGGATCGGTTGCATGTAAGGGTCAGTTGTGTTCGCTTAACTATCAAAAGTGAAATGATATGCTTCCTTCGTATAAAGTTGAGCTACTTAGAGTTGTATAGGTAAAGATTTGAATTTATATTGTTAATTTGATACCTACTGTATGTTAATTTGCTTACCATCACAATTTTAATTTTTTGATTTAATATTGTTATAACATTCTTTACTTTGGTGTAAAGAAAGTTTATGCTCCCTCTAGAATGTCATGATTGGGTACTACAGTCCTTCAACCGCAAATGGAAAGAATATAAAGCAAAGTTGAAGGCGGACTGGAAGGATGAGGGTATGATAGAGGAGGAGGTTGCTCGTGTTTGTTCTCTTGATGTATACCCTTATCAGTGGAGGGAGCTTGTTCGCTACTAGTTTTTCGAAAGAGGACAGGTTGTATACTCTCTCAATACCTTATATTATGTTTAATATATTTAATATATTACATTGTTTACTTTTTTTTGCCAGACATATTTCGACATTGGTAGAGCTGCATGAGTATCTCTGACAGTTCCTCACACTTCAGACTCGAAGAGTTATGTGAGGCGTGGAGCTGAATTTGTAAGTTTCTTTAAAACTCTTTGAAACTCTTGTATCATAAGCATGTATCATGATATATAGCTTGCCAATATACTTTTTATTATAGATGGAAGAGCATGGGAGGGAGCCTGGTGAGGTGGAGTTTTATAGGATGACTTATACCTACCGAGATGACAACTTTGTCCCAAAAAAATCGAGAGATAGAGTTGCATGTATTCATCTTTGATTTATGCAATAATTTTTTATTAGTTTTATTTTTAAAAAAATTAATATGTGACTTTTTTTGAGAGATATAGGACAAGGCTATATCCCTTATTTCAGAGCATATCAGAAAGTCATTTTCAACCGGCGACATCAGTCGTATCGAAGCTCAGGTGTTTACCAAATTGATGGGCTTGGAGTGTTATGGTCGAGTGAGGAGTTATAGTATTGGAGTTACCTTCACTCAGTTGTTTGCAGTGGGTAGATATACTCAAAATGCCAGACAGAGTAGTAGCACTACAGAGGTTAATATTCTAAAGGCAGAGATACAGGAGACGATACAGAGCCATCAGATAAAGATACAATCTTTGAGGGCTCAGCTTAACCATATTACATCTTTGTTGCATAAGTTTGTCCTTCCTTAGGTGAATAACTACATCTATTTGAACATTTTACATAAGTATCATATTTTTTTAATGATCTTAATGATTTTTGTATTCTTAACTTCTTAAATTTTTATTTATAGGTTCCTGATACTTCATCTGCGCATAGAGTTGATGATGTCATTGACCCTGATAACTTTTATTTAAGAGTTTTATATGTATATTTTTTATGTTTTTTGAAGTACATTGTAAATATAAATTGACAATATGAATGCAATTATATTTGACAATATGAATATTTTGAAAAATATGTTTAATTGTGACATATGTATATGCCTTTTGTTGTATATATGTTTGAATTTGTATACAGAGTTTTAATTTTTTTTTATTTTTTTTTAAAAAATACTCTAACGACGCTTTAAAGCGTCGTTAAAATTAGGAATACGGTCCAATTATCGACGCTTTAAAGCGTCGCTAATGCGCCTCTAATTAGCGATGCTTTAACGTCGTCGCCCATTAGCGACGCTTAAAGCATTGTTAATTGCCGACACTAATAAGTGTCGCTAATTAGCGATGTTTACAAGCGTCGGTAAAGCGTTGCTAATTGCCGACGCTTCTTAAAAGTATCGGCAATTATTTTTTCTACTCTTACATAGGCGACGCTTTAGAAAGCGTCGGCAAGCTCTTTACTGACACTTACAAGTGTCGGTAAAGATCTTAAAAAGCATCGCTAATGCCTCTTTTTCTTGCAGTGATATAAGTTTCAAAATATCATATGCTTGATTTTTAATTTTTAAAAAAATATGATATCGTCAACATTTAATATTATAAGTACAGAAAATATATGAAAATTTGCAAATTAATAAGGAGTGTCAGGTTGCTTACAAGTTCAAAAATTAGTAAATAGTATAAGATTTACTTACCTCTTTTGTCTTATATTATCAGACTTCGTTAGGTGACTTCGCTAGACCTGTTTGAAATATTAACAATAAAATTAATTTTTAAGTAATAATTTTAAATAAATAATTCGAGAAGACTTGACTGAGCGTATGGTAGTTTCGTGTGGGTAGGTCTAGATATTTCGCTCAATGAATCGGACTCAATCAGGCCAAGATCAATCAGCATGGTTCATCAATAGAAGTTTCAGGAACATTCAACAGAGCTGAGGTGATCGGTCCAGTAGGTGGCCTAGGCACCAGGGCGGATCAGGGCCTTTGCAAGGGTCAAATTGGATTCGTAGATCTGGTCGACAGGATCCGATACTAGTTTCATAAATATTCTAGAAAGAGAAAATGGAGAGAGGAAGAGAGAGAGAAGAGAAAGAGAGAAAATAGAGAAGAGGGAATAATCCTTTCTCTTTTTTTTTTTTTTTTTTTTTCTTCACCGATAACAGGTAGCCACGATGTCCCAATTGCCCACCTGGCGGTAGCCTCAGGTGGCTGTAACTCTGGCCAAACTTGATGGCCGATGGTGGCTAATCATGGCCGAAATAGACGTGCTTTATTTCGGATGAAGCTTTAGGCTTTCCGGTGACTCTTTCTGGCCAAGAACCTCGAGAACATAGTTTAAAATCAAGAAAACTCAAGCCGCATTTTTTGATGGATCTCAGGAGAATGGAAATCTTAAATAACAAAAAAAACCAAGCTTTTTTACAGTGAACTGCTTGTTTTGCCTGAGGGGGTGATGGGAAGTCGGAACTCGGCACTTTAGTCATAGCGGTACGATGCCTCTCACTATGCTTTTTTCTTTTCACTAAATTGGCTAGAAACTCCAATTAATAAACGGTCTCGATTGGACACGACTTTTAACGTACGAATCGAGTATCATACTTACGTTTCGTATGGTTCTCCGCGAGTCACTGTAAACAGAAATTCTCGGAGCTCCATCAAAATCCCCAAATCCATGGCGAAGTGGAGGAAACCCTAGCTCTGGAAAAGAGGAACCGAGAACTAGTAGAAACCTAGGTTTATCTCCTCGTTCTCTTCGGAGGCACCATATTGAAGTCGAGATGGGGAAGAAGCAGCACAGCAAGGATCGGATGTTCATCACGAAGACGGAGTGGGCGACCGAGTGGGGCGGCGCCAAATCCAAGGAGACGTCCACGCCCTTCAAGCGCTTGCCTTTCTACTGCTGTTCGTAAGTTTCCTCCTAAAACCCGAGAATTCCCTAATTGTTCTCGAATTTTGAGGCCTTCATATGTTTTCCGCTCTTTTTCTTAATTTTCTCCTTACGTTGGGATTTTTTTTTCTTTATTTTGATGAATTGTAGGCTTACTTTTACGCCATTTGAAGACCCTGTGTGCACGGCTGATGGGAGTGTATTCGATATAATGTTAGTATCTTCAGAAAAATTGCAATTTTTTTTTTGTTGTCTAGATTGTTGGAGTTATCAAATTCATTGTTTTTAATCGGCGAAAAATACTTTCGATTTTCATTGGAATGTTCGGTGCAGGAATATACTTCCTTATATTAAGAAATACGGCAAGCATCCGGTCACCGGAGGTCCTCTCAAGCAAGAACATCTCATTCCCCTCACGTTCCACAAGAATTCTGATGGTAAATTCCTGTTAATTTATCTAGGACGGAATGAAAATTTTTCTTCAAGTGGGTTTTCCCCTCATCAATAGTATTTTAGTAATGCTAATTTGCAGCATATAAGAGTTTTTTTTAGGATAATACAGTTTCTAGTATTCAGTGATAAATAAGTCACGGTATTTAGTTTTTTATATATTTATTTGTTTTTATCTGCAGACTAGGCAAGGTTGCAAGTTTATAAATGTTTATTTTATATATATATGTGTGTGTGTGTGTGTGTGTGTGTGTGTGTGTATATATATATATATGTATATGTATGTATGTATGTATGTATGTATGTATATATTGGTATCATAAGTATGGATTGTATTTAGATGCCACGCCATATAATTGGGAACAAAAGGTATCAGGACCGTAGTGAGCTACATATGATGGTGAGCATACCCATGCAATTGGTGGTCTACCACTCAATTTTGGTGATCTTAATAGTGGAACAAGACCAAGCGTGGTAGATTAAAAAAATGTCATAAACTGAAAATGTTTTCTGTTTGCCCAAGATATTATTTTGTCAGAGTTGTTAATCATCAATTCCTAGAAAGCACATATTAACTGCTGCTGTCTCTAACACTTTGCCTATTTGTCAAGTTAAGGTTTACACAGCTTGGAAAAGTTTGCCTATTCACCCTGTTTGCTCTTTAGTCTTCACAAATAAAGGAAGGATGACAAACATTCATTGTAATGTAAAAAAAAAAACTTTGTAAATCCGAGACTTTTGTATTTTCAAGGCTTGTTTTACTATCACAGGTTAGAAAATTGAATGTTTGGGTGGCTCTCATGTAATTGTAACCATAATTTGACAGTTGGCTAAGAGCTTTTGCTTAATCCATCCCTTTGGGAGGTCATATCTTAAGTAGGACTTGGCAGCGCTTGCAATTAACAACCACATTTTGAAGAGCAAGATCATCTATTATCTCTTTATACATATGGACAGAACTCTCAAATAATTGTAGGTCATTCAATGGTCAACAAAGAAGAAGGAAAATTCCTTCTTAAAGAGAGAAAATCTGCAAAAATAAATTTACTGATCATCCAAGGTTGGTCAGAGTTAATGCCTCAGAAAGGAGTCTCAAAATAGGAAAAGAAAAAAATATTTCAAATTTAAGTGGATTGACTCTAATGCCTTATTCATGTGTGCGAATTGAATTCCTAATAAAAATGAAATACATTGGAACACTTTTTTCTTTCCTTGAGATGTGGCTCTTTGAAGGTGCATCTCCATAATGGTACCTTCTTTACTTCTTTAAAATTAAAATAGGCCTATGTGCACACATCCCAAATCACACTGCCACCCACACTTTCATGTGCAGTGCATGTGGCAAATACTAAAGTTTTATTCATTCAGAACACGGAGTATGATGAATACCATAAAATGACTCCCTAACAAATTAATGGAAGTTCAACATCCAAAATTGAATACGACTGTGTCTTCTCTGAAAATTCTCATTTATAGATATGTGGCCACATACTCTTGGCGATAACCTTATGTGAGGAATAATCTCGTGATTTCTTTTGGGGGAATAATCAGATTTTAATTTGACATGGCTCAAAGAAAGCATCTATGTATCGAAAATATATGGTCATAAAAATTCATTTAGTGGGTGTTACTTCTATTAATAAATTTGATAAACACATTAGCATGTCGGAAAAAAGGGTATTTTGCATATATACCTCTGCAAATATAACTTATTTGATATTTGCTCCTTGAAAATCATTATTCACATATATACTCTTGATTACACCCTACTTTAGGCAATTTCCCTCTTCTTAGATTGACTGTTTTTGTCAATAACTAGCTATTTTAAGTCTAAAATGCCTTTATTACCATTTGCATGAGTACCCCTAAAAAGCTGATGCACAGGTACATCTCTCCACAAGATAACCAAAGGTTGAAAATTTTTCAAGGATATTAACTCAAAAGGTAATAGAGTCATTTATACTTAAACTAGCTATTTATTTTAATGTTGGTACTAAAAAAATTTAATGAGATGGGCAACATTGCAAAAACATGGTAAAATGTGAGGTATATATGGTTGTAGTGATTTTTGAAGGACAAATATGCAATAAGCCATATGTGCAGGGCTACATATATACACACACATATAAGCAAAAAGTCCTAGAAAAGATGTTAGAAACAAAAATATTCAATTAAAAATATGCAATCAATAAGAACATGAAGTACAGAAATTCTTGTATTTTCTTGAGTTAGAGCTATAGAGAATATATGGATTATTAATAGAATGATAAGTATATAACAGAATGGAGAATTTTTGAGAGGTTGGTAATGAGCTTGGAAAACGCTCGTACTCAAACTCTTGATAATTTTCTGACTTCACACAATGTGAAGGAAGGGGTTTGCAATTGGTTAAGGAAAGGAAGGAAAAACCTTCGGGTGCCCTTTATTGTTATTTTGAATCCTTTGTTATAATGTTTTTTTATTTCATATCTTCCTTTTTTATGAAAATAATCTTACCTTTGGTTTTCTTTCAAGTTTTCTTTTGAGTGATGACAATAACTTCTACATGTTTACATTTGGATTTCTTTCCAATAAATTTCCTGATGAACAAAAAGAAGGGATTCCAGGCATTCAAACTATTAAGGTCATTTGAGCCATTCCTTGTGACTCAATTTATTTATCAACATTGTTATTCTGGCATTTGGATTCATTTCCAATAAATTTGTTTAAAAAATAAAGAGTGCAGATGCTCAAAGTATCAAGGTCTGGAGTCCTTACCTTGTGAAGCGGTTTATTTATTTTAAAATTCTCACAAGCCATAGGCATCTGATGCAAATTTTGTGGTTTCAATATATATTGGGTACTTCATTTGCCATGTTTTTTCCCTTTGACTAAATAATAACTGATATCTGAACAATGCAAGATTTATGAGATCTTTGTATTCTATACTTTTACTTCATGGCTTTCAGATGATTTATTTTATATACTTGGTGGTCAATAGGTTACTTTCATTTCACCATAAAACCTTGCACGTTCAACTTCATCATAAGTACAAAGACATCTTATCCATGTTTATGTTTTCTTCCACATTCATATAGAAACATATGATTACTCATCACAAGCAATAACTATGAAGTTTGAGAACTCCTTGGTGTCCATGTGCTCAAAGATGTATTAGCAAGAATCAAATTGGAACATTCTTGAGCGACTGCTTATGTAAAAGGGGATAAGGGCCACCATGTGTAAGGAATCAGAGACATGGAAGAGGGAGAAGAAGTAATTAGAGGAATCTAGGAAACTCGAGGTAGTTTGAGATTCGGATGAGGAATATAGGTTCTGCATAAATATATGAAGCAGGATGAATGTGGGATTTGATTTGGATGGTCAAGATGATCGAAACTAAGCTGGCATAATTCAACTCAACTAGGCATTAACCCCAAACTAGTTGGGGTTGCTTACATGAATCCTTTTCCTCCATTGTGCTTGGTTTAGGGCCATACTCGATGTTGAGATATCAAGTACTATTTCGTCCCGTATGATTTTCGGTAGGGGTGATCTTTGATCTTGATAGTCAAGAGAAATTGCTGGCGCTTGAGTGATATAGTCTTTGGTTCGGGAGTAGAGGGAGAGAACCATTGTAGATTCCAGCCGAGAAGACCAAGACAAGGAGAAGGATAAAGAATGTCATATATCTCAGGAGCTAGATCAGTTCTCGATGAACAAGTCAGAATTGCCTTAACAAAAATGGATGGAATTGGACCTAAAGAATCCATTCAGGTTCGTTATCGATTAGGTATCAGTGGGAATTATTTCTATCCCTCTTTATTCTTTTTACATGTATCATAAAATTTCTCTTTTAAATTCATGTTCATAGTATGTGACTATAGTTTTATGCTAGTCGTCAACCTACAGCAACCCCCCTCCTTTATCCGGTCTTGGGACCAGCTATGTAGAAAGGTATTATACATTGGTGGAATTATTATCTAAACTAAAGTCAAAGGTCAAAATGGCTTGGGGCTGGAAATTTTATTTGTAATTTATGAAGTAATTTATGCATCGTATACAGTGGGACGTGACATGTGCAAGCATTAGATTTCATTCTTCCTTTACAGTTGCTTTCTATTGTTATGAAGTAATTTTTATGCTTTGGTAACAATTAATGCAGTTTGCTCCAAGGAAATGTTCAGAAAGGGGATGGGATGATCTTTTGTGTTTAGATTGTAGAATAGGAAAAGATATCAGATGAATAAGAGAGGAGAGAAGGGGTTTAGAATCCATAGTAACTAACCTTTCAAATAACTTCCACTGGGAAGGTCTCAACCCCTATATAGATAAAGCGATCTTTTCTTATTTCCAACCAACTCAAACCATATGTGAAACTCAAACTAGTTTCAGAATTAGATCCTATGGCTCTTCTAAACTTTGCCATAGATATAAAACCTTAACTTTATTTTACTTTAATCCTATTATGACCTATTTCCTATGGTACTCCAAAACTATGCTATAGATAGAGTGGTGCACCCTCTTGTGTGATTACATGAGGACCTCTTCGAACAACTTGATTTTGCATCAAAAATAGTAATCATGAATTCATAAATTGCATCATAGTTCTCATGAAAGCTCCTTTTTAGTGACTTAAACATTCCTTTTGTACTGATTTTGTATAAATCAGATTCCTTGTGCATTTGTATAACCATGGATTTTGGGTGATGCTGTTTTATGACTGTTGTTGTCCCTTCTCTTAATCGCAGGGGAGTACCATTGTCCTGTTTTGAACAAAGTTTTTACGGAATTTACTCATATAGTTGCTGTGAAAACTACAGGAAATGTATTTTCTTTTGAGGTAAGTTGTTTTTAGACAGGGATGTTTTTGACATATTGCTTTAACAAGTTTATCTCACTGCTCGCCTTCATGATGCAGGCTATTAAAGAACTAAACTTGAAAACCAAAAATTGGAAAGAGTTACTTACAGATGAGCCTTTCACTAAAGATGACTTGATAACAATTCAGGTAATTGGTTAGAAAGCATATGTTCTTTTCTTCCACCATGCTTATAACTGGATCAACTGTTAACAGTTTTCTGCTTGTGCTTTTCCAGAATCCAAATGCACTTGATAGCAAGGCACTATTGGAATTTGATCATGTTAAAAACAGTCTTGAACTTGATGATGAAGGTGTGGATCTAAATTTACATTGTTCTTGTGACTTCTGAATCTTTGTTTTCAGGAAATTGAGATAGATTTTTTCATTCATATCTTTCTTTTGTCAGACTTGAGGAGAATGAAAGAAGATCCATTATATAATATAAATATATCTGGTGATATCAAGCAAATGCTGCAGGAGCTTGGGACTGAGAAGGGAAAGCTAGCTGCACTTCATGGTGGAGGTGGGAGCAAAGCACAAAATGAAAGAGCTGCTGCACTTGCTGCTATTTTAGCTGCAAGAACTCGTGTCAAAGAGGACTCCAAGTCCAGTGCAAATGGAGAGTCTAAATCCACTCAAGGATTCAGTATTGTAGATGCAGCATCTGCTGCAGTTCATGGAAGAAGTGCAGCAGCAGCCAAAGCATCATCTGGCAATAAGACTGCAGCTCAGATTGCTCTACACATGGCAGGTGAAAGAACACCTGTAAATGCAAAACTTGTACGTCTGCTTCTCCTTTTTTTCCTTCTAAGGCAACTTTATTGGAACCTCTGTTGCATTCCTCACTTTAATTTTCCCATAAAATTTATAGAGTTGGTAAATTTCAGGTAAAAAGCCGTTTTACTACAGGGGCTGCTTCACGTTCTTTCACATCTACTGCTTATGATCCTGTGACAGAAAACGAATTCGAATATGTCAAAGTTGAAAAGAATCCGAAAAAGAAAGGATATGTTCAATTGCATACAACCCACGGAGACTTGAATCTGGAACTGCATTGTGATTTAACTCCACGGACGTGCGAAAACTTCATCACGCTCTGTGAAAATGGTTATTATAATGGTGTTGCTTTCCATCGAAACATTAGGTATGATCGATGACTCGCAAATTTCTTTTCCTTTTTCTTCTAATGTATGCACAAAGGAGGCTAATGGTTCATGTTGTGTAGGAACTTCATGATTCAAGGTGGGGACCCCACTGGCACAGGGAAAGGAGGGCAGTCCATTTGGGGTAAACCTTTCAAGGATGAGCTAAATTCAAAATTGCTGCATTCAGGAAGGGGTGTTGTTAGCATGGCAAACAGTGGTCCCCATACCAATGGTTCCCAGTTTTTTATTCTTTACAAGTCTGCAAATCATCTGAACTTTAAACATACAATATTTGGTATGGTTGTTGGTGGTTTGACCACTCTTGGAGCAATGGAGAAGGTTCCTGTTGACGATGATGACCGGCCCTTGGTGAGTAACATTCTTCAACTTTCTAGTTTGTTTTGTTTTTCTTTCCTCTTTTTTTTTTTTTTTGGTTGAAAAAGGCAATTCATATAGCTCTAATGTGAGTATATCCTGCCAAATCAAGAAAAAGTAAAAAAGTACAATGGAGGGGGTATGTCTACTGCAGACGTCCAGAGGAAATCTATAATTTATTTCCTTGAATATTCATTAAAATCTATAATTTATTTTTCTGTTATCTATTATTTGAAGTTACTCTTTCCATTATTTATGTATCTGTCAGGGGTGCAACACACTCAACCTACTCTCAAACATTGCATATGCATCTTTTTCTCTTTAGAATTGAGGTGTCTGAATTTATTCAATATTTGTGAATTTCACTGCAAGATGTCACACAAGTGAGTAATAGAGTATCAATTTTCAACTTCAATATTATATTCTTCATCTATGAATATTTACTTCCTAGATATTGGCCGTATCATCTCACATTTGACTTAGTTCTGACGTCAGTAACAAATGCTTGTAGTTTGCACCAAATTGAGAATTACTGTAGATGTGTCTTTCTAGAATGTTTTTTTTCAGTGTTCATGTAACATATAACATAGTAAGAAGGTATTTTGGAAATTTTGGATGACCATAATGGCATGAAAATCTTTCTCAGAAGAAAGTGATGTTCTTACATGGCGATTTTGCTGTGACGTACCACTGACTTATAGGTGCATGTAATTGTTAAAACATGGACATTGTGCAAGTTAATAAGAGTTGTTTTGCGGAAGTTTTCATGCTTCTTAGAATCTACTAGCTGCAATAGGATGCAAGTAGTTGCACATTCAGTTAAGTTTAAAAATATTTTATCATTCCCATGATAAACCTTATGCTATCTATTGGTTCGGCTTTTGAGTTGCTGTTCATGGACTTCGGGTTGAATTCTCCATTAACATGAGAAACCTTTCAAGATGATTTATCACACGTTCTATGTAGGTCTTCTTACTTCTTCCTATCTTTTGTGACTTTTATTTCCAAATCTACATCTGAATCTGATGTTTTTATATGCAAATGAGAATAGATTCTTATGATATAATTGCTTTTGGTTTTGTATGTTATAGAATTGGCATTGTAAATTTATCCATCCATCATAACAAGAGAAAAGAAATCTTTTCTGAACACAGCCAGACTCCCTGCAACCCATTGAAGTGCTCAAGCAGTCTGTGGATAGGAAATGCGATTGTAGCTTTTGCATTTTCTTTGTCTTTCTATCACGAGTCCTGTGGAACTATGTTGAATTTTACCTCTTTCTTTCTCAAGTCTCAGCCCATTGTTGTACTTTTTGATATCCTGCTCAGTTAAATGGTGCCTTGTTCTGATCCAGGAGGAGATAAAGATAACAGGTGCCTCAGTTTTCGTGAATCCTTACACAGAACCAGATGAAGAGGGACATCAGGCAGAAGAGGAGAAGAAAGCTACTGATGATGATAGGGTACTTTTCCATATCTCATATCTTTTTGAGGAATAATGTTTATTTCCTGCCGTAGGTTTATGATTTGGCTGGTCAAATTGTATACTTTTCAGGATAAGGTGGGTGCATGGTTTAGCAACCCAGGCACCGGAGTTACTGGTTCTTTTGGTGTGGGTGGCGGAGTGGGCAAGTACCTGAAAGCAAGGCCTAGTGGAACTGACAGCACAGCTGGAAATGGTGTGGGAACAGATGACTCGAGCAAGAAGAGGAAAGTAGAGGTCAAAAGTGTAGAATATAAAAATTTTTCTGGCTGGTAAAAAGGTTTCATGTATTATAAGCATGAAAATAGCAGATGCTAGCTGATGATGATTCTACTGCTACAAGTGTAACCTTCTTAAATGAACTTAATCTTTGAAAAAGAGGATGGAAATGTTGTAGAAAGATGCACCAGTCATCGGCTTTCTGATTAGTGGAGGCAAGGATTCTTTCTCACGAGGCCTTGGCAGTGGAAATGGATTTCAGCTGCAGGTGATCTGAGCCATGTCACAGGAGGGGTATGATGCATGAGGTCACTCGTCCTTGTGTTGTTTTTATCACTGGAAAAGGTGCTTCTATTTGCTTTTTCTGTCTTCAACGAGAGTGCAATAAAGGGTGACCCGAACTGCTCATTTTCTTAACATGCCAGGTTGGTTAAGCCAATAATGAGATGACTGCATAATTTTTGGTAGATTGTGAATCTGGCATTCGTGGAACTGTTTCATAGTCCTTCAGTGTCTTCATGCTGATCTTAATGTTTGTATTACTTTTTTTTTATTTCGAACATTCAGTGGGAAAACTAATTACTACTGGCCCTGTATATTATTGGCCGATCCCTTCTATTTTCCTTACTCAACTTGCAGCAAGAAATAAACTTTTCGGAATATGCTCTCGAAATCTTTCCTTGGAAAAAAGCATTGATATTGTGATCCTTATATACCCCAATGGCTGCGTTCATTTTTTCCATATTAATTTTTATGTTTATTTCTGTTCTAGCCGATTTTGATAAATGACCAGATTATTCATCTGTAGACTATAGCAGTAACTTGACTGATTATTATGATTTTGGAATTCTAAACAAGATTTTGTTGAGCTTATTTTTGGTTTGTGGAAGTTTATTGCAAGCATTAAAACACATGCCTTTCTTTAACCTTATGATCAGTGACTTGTAAGGTGTTTTTAATTATAGGCAAACAGTGCTGGTATCTGCTTCAGAAACCTTTCCCAAATCTCATTTCCTACCTTTGCAAGGGGTTATTATGCCCTAGAAAATCTGAGAGAGCTAAAGAGCTTTTGGGTGTCTGAAGTTTATCTTCTTGTAGGTCTTTATCCCAACCAATATATCATAGTGACTTTTAAGTCATTGCAAACCCGGTGCTTTCCACCTATTATTCCTGTTTTTCCATCATCCAAAGCAATCCTTGTACAGTTACAATCTAATATTTCTGGCATGGTTGTCTCACAAAAGTCATTGATCTCGTCGTGCAACAGCAAATGCTTTCTCTTTTTATCGTGTCAGCTGTCTCTTTCGGACAGCGATAAGCTTTTTCTCATCCCTGTGCAGCCTATAAAATTCAGTCGTCAGTCGTCAAGTTGGAAGCTCACCTGATGGTTTCATTTCCATGTTGTTGTGGGAGTCACCCACTGATACAGTTTCACAGATGCTGGTTAAAAGATTCAAGGGTTGAGTCTAATTTTTCAGATGCTAGCATCCTCTTTATGAGATATCTTCCTGTGTGTTTGAGAGTTGCTAAGTAGAGGAAGGGAAGAAGAACTCCAATTATTTGGTTCTTTTTGTCTTGGATAAGGAAATTTATCTTCAAGGACTGAGGTTAGAGAGGGCTATGGATGAGGACAAAGAAATGGATCACTGGTCACAAAGTCAACAGGTTGGACCACATATGGTAGCTTTTAGAGTGTGGACACCTTTTCCCTTGAGCAGCCTTTGTCCAATAAAATGCTAAGCAGATAGGAAAAGGAAGCCACGGATATGTACTCTTTGATATTAGATATGAATATGGTAGCTTATTAAGACAGGAATTTTTTCAATCATTTCATGAATCAGAAATGCAATCTGCTCTCACTAACATTAGTTGGAGGTAGCTAAATAGATGCCTATACGCACCACGGCATGCATTGGTGTTAATGGTAGCATAAACTTAGAAAATTTAAGGATCGTTTTTCGAGAATCTAATAAAATCTAACAAGTGCTTTTCTTCGCGGAATACCTCATGAGCTGATTCACGGATTCTAGATAGAATTACATGTCTCTCAACTTCATGAAATTGTAAAATCTATGTGTCCGTGTCTAGCGAGGGGGTGCAAATGGGTCGGGTCGATAGAGTCATGAGTGACCCCCGGCCCGACTTGGTTCCTTGTTTGGATTCCAAAGTGGGACCCAAATCCAACTCAATATAAAATATGGTCAATGGAGTCGGGTCCACAACTAAAATTTTTGACCTAATGGAGCATTCGAATTGGGTAGGGTTGATAAATAATCCGATCCTAACCCAAAAAGTCCGGATCCGGATTGGGTTAAGGTCATATATGGAGTTCTAAAGTAAAAGAAATAAATTTGGACAAGAAAAAAATCTGGCTCCATTATAAGACATAATTATCTATTTGGAAGCATGTTATAACATATTCCGCATGATAATCTTTTCCAACAAAGCTCGGAAAATAATAAAAAAGAGTTCTAAAAGTCGAGCATTTCCTATGAATTATATAAATTATCATGTTTAAAGATATCTAATAGACTGAAATAGAGCGTGGATAGAATGCCAAGTCAGTGATGGTATCAATCTATAATCTAAAAGTCAAACTTCTTATATCACTCAGCTATCTAGTTTGCCATAATATCCCTATATCATGTGAATAAAATCAGATAAAAAAACTTGGATTGGTGGGATGAGGACACCATTTATTTCAAACTTAATTAATTGATGATGGATGCCACTATTAAATGATTCTATAAATTCTGGCACACAATTCTAATGCTTTCAAGTTCTATGCTTTTTTTTCTCTATTGTATTGCACATAGCTGAAGTTTATAAATGTAGTTTACAGATTTTCTATATACCAAGACCTAACATGAGTTAAACCATCAATTAAAATAAACTTGAATAACCTATTCTATGATTAGTGCTTTATAAATCATGGAGTAAAACCATGAACAAGGTCAAGAAATCTAAAAACAAAAGTAATTAAAGGTTTCTTTATTTAAGGTTTTTTATTTTTTAACCTGCTTTTCCTGTTAAACAATTTCATAATTAAAGCCTGTTCAATTATATGCTAATACAAAAACCACATAACTTTTATTAGATTGGGTTAGGTCGGGTGATAGGCCAGAAGCCCATATAACAATTAGGGTGGATCAGGTCGGGTTAGATCAGATTCGAACTCAATAAATACATCATGACTTGAAATATGGAATAGGTCCAAATTTGGAATCCGACCCGGCCTCACGGATCTCTAAATCGGGTCCAAATCGGGTCTAAGTGGGTCGGATTGGATTAGCTCATGGATGAACTTGACTCATTTGCAGCCTTATGTCTAGTAAAAGTCAAATAAGAGAACTCTAATAGATTTCAAGATAGAATTGTACATTTGATCTAGGTGGACATCTAAATAAGATTCAAACCAAACCCAATTTTAGTTTGCATTGCAGTTCAGAAGCTCTTTTGATAAAATTTTAGAATTATTATTTTTATTAAATTTTTATTTTTTATAGAGAAAAATGGTGTACTAGCAATGGAGCCAGTAAAGTTCAAAGTATAGCAATTTCATCAACAATGTAGAAAAATCATGCAAAAACAGAAAATCAGATAGACAGAGCTCGACACCGTCTACCCTTCACATGACCGCTTGTGATTTGTAAATAAGCTGATGTAGCAAATTAAATTTCGCACGATTTCTCCATATTATTGATCAAATTACCATATTATTAAACTTTTGTACCAAAAGTTCATGGTACAAAAATGTATCCTTCCCTTTTGTAACAATTTTATGATAGTGGACCTTATATTAGTTTAACAATTATCATATTCTATATTTGCAATCTCATCTGTTTATTTTAATGAAACAAAAACTATACATATATTTGAGAATAATGATGACAAGGTGATCTTTTTGATTTTAAAATTTAGACCCCACCTAAGTGGAAATGCGGATGAGAGAAAAAGATCCTCAGCAACATGCTAAAGTTCCACTGGCACTAGGCAGCAATTAGGTTTAATCCCCCCTTTTGTGAGCCAAATAACTAATGGCAATCAGCGACCATGATGTTTGAACAAATTCTAGCTTAGATTTAATAATTTATTTTAAAATTTTAAGAATAATTTTCCTAATAACTTGATATGGTCTTAATGGTTCTTGCTTTAGAATCCAAAATTAATCATTCTAGGTTACTAGGCTCTACATACACTCCCACAGCCCTGCTCCCAGAGACAGGTAAAGACTAAAGAGGGCCTTCCTCTCGCCATATATATATATGAAAAAAAAAAGGACTTCCAACTGTGCTTTAGGACAGGCCGGCTTTAAACACATTGAAAATTGATAACAAATTAAAAAAGCCATTATAGAAAGGAAAAAGGAGCAAAGCAGCAAGATTCCCTAAAACTCTCCTGCCTAAAACCCAGCAAGCTCATGATTACACCCCATCAATAAAATAAGGTTCAGCAAAACCAAGCCACTGCATTGAAACAAGATGTAAAACTAGGAGTTGTCGCTTAAAAATACACAGTTTAACTGGTTATATGCCCGTGCTAATCCAAAATCCAGACTGGTCTCTCAATGATCGTTGAGCCATCGACATCTCATCTATATTTGGTAATTATAGCCCCTACTATCAGACACAAGAACCAAATGAACCCTACATCAACCCATTTCAAGTCCATAAAATTTAAACATTATGTTCGGTTAGTTGAATGACCTAATGAGAAGGCTTCTCTAAAGGACTAATAGAAATGAGGCCATTCATAAAATTAAAAAAAAGGTTAATGATTCTAATCAATTTATAACTATACACCAGTGTTTAACTTCACATCTAAAAGTCCCTTGCATGCTACTCCTCGATGCAATTCTAGGTTGTCGCTAGGACTTCCAATTAAGATTTTCGGGTGCAGATTTAGATTGACAGTAATTTGAAGGATTTGTATTTCCTTCATTCTTTTTTTAAAAAAAAAAAATCTAGATTGGAGGAAGATTAGCCAAAATCAGGATGAGGGCACAATCAAACCTAGGTTATCAGTATTGAATATCCAATTATTTTCTAATTCAACCGGCGTGCTCGATAACTTATAGAACCGAAATCTGAATATATAACTAATTTATATTAGATCTAGATCTTTTCACATTTAACTAGGTTAAGTCCAAATATGCAATTTTTTTTCTACTTTGATTGATGTTAAGATCAACTTTGAGCTCAAGTGAAAACCAAATTTAGGTTATACATGATATTCTCATCTTACATTATTCCTCGCCACAGGACATCATCATTTATATTATTTTTATTTTTTATAAAGTAAAAATTTCTTATCCAAAAGTTTCTTGGAAAGCTGTAACCAAAAAAATATAAAAATAACTCATGATATAAGTAGATCTGTTGGGGGAATGTGGTTTCCCCCCCAGTACATGGGAACCTCGTCACCAGAAAACCGCATAACGGCCGACCTTAGACGGCCGAGGTCGGCGTCCGACCTCGGAACGTCCGATCCGGAAAGCTCCCGACCTCGGAAGTCCGTCCTCGTCGCCCACCTACCACGGCTGTGCCCTTCCGAAGTCCGGCCGGGGGCCATACCCTGCCACCGCCCCAGCATTTATTACGCATGATCTCTGCAAACCTGCAGTTCACTCAACAATTAATGCACATCTCCGACGCACTCAACAATTAATGCGTGTGGCTCCTATCATCTACGGATCCTCAGCTCTCCACGGCAAATCGGCTCAGCAGGGTCCCGTCGGCCGTGACAACTCTCTGACCCCAGCCTCACCTCCGACATCAATGCAATGAATCACCTGATCGCGTGCCAGACCAAGCAACGTGCTGAGTCGTACGACGGCCTCGCCCTATCACATCACAGGTAATCCGACCCCCCTATAAAAAGGGGACCCTTGCTTCCCGATGGGGGTTGGACTCAGAAAACTCAGGAAAAACTTACCTCCTTTCTTCTTTAAACGAAGTTTCCCCCCCTCTGACTTAAGCATCGGAGGGCCGGCGCCGGAAGACCCGGCCAACGGCTTTTCTGCAGGCACCCCGACGGAGGACGCAGCTCGCCGACGGATCGCCACCCACCTGTGCCCACCAGCAGCTCCCCCTCCTCAGCCGACGACCGCCCTCGGGTCCAATTTCCAGCAACAGTTGGCGCTAGAGGAAGGGACCGAGTCGCGATCATGAAGTTGAGAAGTAAGGAAGCCTCCAACATTTTCCGGCGTCCCCCGCAAAGTCCTGGACACTCCGTCCAGAATTCGCCTACTCCGGCTGACCCGGTTCCTCAGGTCTAGCCGGAGCAATTCAATGCCCTGGTGTAGCAAGTCCAGGCCTTGGCCGCTGCCGTCCAAGGTCTGCGACGTGAGGAGGCCTTACCTACGCTCTCCCCACAGGCCCAGATCCTGCCGGAGTTTTCTCCCAACGGCTCGATTCTCCAAGGCCAGAACCTTCATGGCTCTTCCAGGGCCAACAACGAAGGGCGAGCTTCCCCCCAGAGAGAGCTGCCGGGGGGAAGTCTCAACAGAAGACCCCAACTCTCTGAAGCCGAGTCGGCTCCGGTCCACCGTGAGCTGGAGCAAACCACGGTGACGATTCCTCGGGTTGGGGAGCTCGACAGGAAAGTCGAGCACTTGGAGCGCCAGATCGAAGCGCTCCACAGCAAGAAGGCAAAACAGGAGGGGGATTTTGAATTTACCACCAAGTCCCCCTTCTCCTGCCAAATCGAGGACGAGCCGGTCCCCCCGAGGTTCAAGATGCCTCAAGTGGAGTCCTACAGCGGAGTTACCGACCCCCTCGACCATTTGGAGAGCTACCGAGCTCTCATGGCACTGCAAGGATCCTCGGAGGCCGTGCTCTGTAAGGCCTTCCCGGCGACCCTCCGAGGGACAGCTCGGCTTTGGTTTTTCGGGCTGAAGCCGAGCACGGTATCTTCTTTCGAGCAGCTCGGCAGGCAGTTCGCTACCAACTTTGCTGCCAGCCGACGCCAGCGGCGGACGTCGGACTCCCTCCTAGATATCAAACAGATGGAGGAGGAATCCCTCAAGGAGTATCTGGACCGCTTTACCGCCGCCACGTGGGAAGTCCGCGAGCTGGACCAGTCAATAGCCATGTCGGCCCTAAAAACTGGGGCTCGTTCCTACCGATTCCTCTTCTCTATCGAGAAAAGCTTCCCCGCCGACTTCACCGAGATGCTGGCCCGAGCTCGGAAGTATGCTAAGGCCGAGGAGGTTATCGCCTCCAGGCGGGGTGCAATCGAACCAGCTTCAAAGAAACAGAAGAAACGCCGCGAGGAGCGCGGCCGCCAAAGAAGCCGATCCCCCCGCCGAGAGAAGAACCTTCCCCAGCTGAGAAGCCCGCCTCGACAGCGGGGACAACCTCAACAGAGGACCCCGCCTCAGCCAAGGTCCCCACCGCGGTCTCGGACATACCCGGGGAGGTACGAGAACTACACCCCTATCAATGCACCCCGGGCCGAAATTCTGATGGAAATCGAAGGTCGGGACTTCTTCCGATCTCCGCCTCCTATGCGGGATACAGGAGTTTTCCGCAATCCCAGGAAGTATTGTCGCTTCCACCGAGACTGCGGGCACGACACGGAGGACTGTTTTCAGCTCAGGGATGAGATTGAGGCGCTTATTCGCCGTGGAGTACTCAATCGGTTCGTAAGGAACCGACGTGAGGAAAGAAGGCCAGTGAAAAATGCCACACCGTCCGAAAATCCGGATGACAATAGGCCTATCGCCGAAACTATCAATGTAATCGGAGGAGCCTCGGCTGGAGGATCAGCCCAAGAAGGAATCTCCCCGAAGCGCCTACGCACTTCTGAAGTCATTTCGTTCTCGGACGAAGACTTGGAAGGGGTTGAGACCCCTCACGATGATGCTGTGGTAATCTCCATGATTGTAAATAAATTTGATGTAAAACGTGTCTTAGTTGACAATGGAAGTTCAGCCAATGTTTTGTACTATCATGCCTACTAAAAAATGGGGTTACTAGAAGGCCAGCTTCGGAAAATTAATACCCCGCTGGTCGGGTTCACCGGAGACTCGGTCCCAGTCGAGGGCGAGGTCAGCCTTCTTGTTACGGTCGGCCTCGCTCCCCAGGAAAGCACTGTGAGGACGGACTTTCTTGTGGTCCGTCTACCCTCAGCCTACAACGCTATCCTTGGGCGGCCAGGGCTAAATGCCCTCCGAGCCGTGGTCTCAACTCGCCACCTACTCATGCGATTCCCCACCAACCAAGGAGTAGGCGAGGTCCGCGGGAATCAGCTGATTGCCAAGCAGTGCTACATGGCGACCCGCAGAGTAAAGCAACCAACTGAGGCGCCGAGTCGGCGAAAGTCATCAGCAGGGGCGCCAACTCAGGCAACGGGCCCCTCGCTACCCATAGAAACCCTGGACACAAGGGACGACCTCTGGAAGAAGCAAGTAAAGCCCGGTGAGCTTCTCGTTCAAGTTTCTCTACGAGAAAATTATCCCGAGCTAACTGTGCAGGTCGGCTCCGGCCTTGGCACTCGCGAGAGGGATCACCTCATCAGCTTCCTGCGGGACAATGCTGATGTCTTCGCCTGGTCGCCCGCCGACGTACCAGGAATTGACCCTGAGGTCATGGTCCACCGACTCCAGGTGAAGCCAACCTGCAGATCTGTGAAGCAGAAAAAGAGGGGCTCCGCCCCGGAACGACAGCGAGCCGCAGCCGAGGAAGTGGATAAACTCCTTGAAGCCGGTTTCATCCGGGAGGTTTCCTATCCAGACTGGCTCACCAACATAGTCCTCGTAAAGAAGGCCAACGGGAAATGGCGCATGTGCGTGGACTACACTGACCTGAACAAGGCCTGCCCGAAGGATAGTTTCTCCCTTCCAAGCATCGACCAGCTCGTCGATTCCATCTCAGGACATCAATTGCTGACCTTCATGGACGCCTTCTCGGGATACAATCAAATCCGAATGGCGCCAGAAGACGAGGAGAAGACGACCTTCATCACCGACAAGGGCACCTATTGTTACAAGGTGATGCCTTTCGGGCTGAAGAATGCTGGAGCCACATACCAGAGGCTGGTCAGCCAAATTTTTGAAGATCAGATCGGCCGAAATATGGAAGTCTATGTGGATGACATGCTGGTGAAGAGCAGAGCGGCGGAACGCCATATAGCCGACCTCAACGAAACATTCTCCAAGCTCAGAAGGTACTAGATGAAGCTCAACCCAGCGAAGTGCGCGTTCGGAGTTACCTCGGGCACTCCTGGGTTTCATAGTGACCCGGCGCGGAGTTGAAGCCAACCCCGAGAAAATTCGAGCGCTGCAAGAGATGACGCCTCCGAGGACAGTCAAAGAAGTGCAGCGGCTTACCGAGCGGGTCGCCGCCTTGGGGAGATTTGTCTTCCGATCGGCTAAGCGCTGCCTCCCTTTTTTCAAAATCCTTAAGCGACCAAAGGACTTTCTGTGGTCGGAAGAATGCCAGCAAGCCTTTGAAGAGCTCAGGCGCCTTCTGGCCTCTCCCTCGCTACTCACCAAGCCTCAGCGGGATGAGGTTCTTTACTTGTACCTGGCCGTCTCTCCGGTCGCAGTAAGCTCAGTCCTGGTCCGGAAAGAGGACAAGCTCCAAAAGCCAGTCTACTATATCTGTCGAGTCCTCAGGGATGCTGAGACCCGATATTCTAAACTCGAGAAGACAATTTTTGCCCTTATCATTTCAGCTCGGAGACTCCGGCCTTATTTTCAAGCACATATAACAGTTATACTGACCGACTAGCCTATGAAACAAATACTGCAAAGGTCGGATCGTGCTGGGAGGGTTGCCAAATGGGCGGTTGAGCTCGGGGAGTTCAACCTTCAATACCGGCCCAGGCCGGCCATTAAAGCTCAAATACTCGCCGACTTCATCATGGAGTGTACCCTGCCAGACGACTACGAGCTACCGCTTACATCTACAGAGGGGACCCTGAGGTTGCCATTGATCCTATATTCGGACGGGTCCTCGGCTTCGGGGGGTAGCGGAGCTGGACTCATCCTCACCAGCCCGAATGGAGTGGTGGCTGAGCAAGCCCTACGCCTCGAGTTTCCGGCCTCAAACAACGAGGCAGAATATGAGGCGCTCATTGCCGGACTCAAATTGGCGAAAGAACTGAGGTGGAAGATCTAAAGGCCTTCAGTGACTCCCAGCTGATAGTAAGCCAGGTTCAGGGAGACTTCGAAGCAAAAGAGCCATCGATGCGGAAACATCTCCAAAAAGTGCGGGAACTCACGTCCGCCTTAGGCTCCTTCCGCATCCAGCACATTCCCAGAGCGGAGAATCTCAGGGCGGACCAACTGTCTAAACTGGCGACCTCCCGCATGAGCGAGCTTTCCAAGGAGACGGCGCTCGAGTATCTTCGAACACCCAGCACAGAGGAACCTGAACGAACCATGTGCATCGACCTCGAGCCAAGCTGGATCGACGGGTTCGTCCGCTATCTCCAGGACGGAACCCTCCCTCACGATGAGATGGAGGCCCGCCGGATCAGGCGTCAAGCTTTCCGGTATGTCCTATATGAAAATAGGCTCTACCGTCGGTCATTCACCTCTCCTCTCCTTAGATGTCTCCGCCCCTCGGAGGCGGATTATGCCCTCTGACAGGTCCACGAAGGGATTTACGGAAATCACCTGGGAGGTCGGGCGCTAGCCCATAAGATCCTGCGGCAAGAATATTTCTGGCCCACGCTCCAGAAAGACGCAATGGACTTCGTTCGGAAGTGTGACCGGTGTCAACGGAACGCCAACATTCAGCGCCGACCTTCGGCCCCGCTAACCTCAATTATCGCCCCCTGGCCGTTTGCCCAGTGGGGGATCGATATTCTGGGGCCCTTTTTTCTGGCCACCGGGCAAAGAAAATTTTTGGTCGTCTACATCGACTACTTCACCAAATGGGTTGAAGCTGAACCTGTGGCCCGGATCACCGAGCAAAAGATGCGGGACTTTGTTTGGAAGTCCATAATCTGCAGATTCGGACTCCCCCGTATCCTTATATCTGACAATGGCCGGCAGTTCGACAACATCCACTTCAGAGAATTTTGCTCCGAGCTCGGCATCGATCACCGCTTCACTTCGGTCGCCCATCCCCAGGCAAACGGGAAAACTGAGGTAACTAATCGTACCATTTTGCAGGGACTCAAGGCTAGGCTTGATCGATCCAAAGGACAATGAGTCGAGGACTTGTACAACATCCTCTGGGCATACCGGACAACGTTCCGATTGCCCACTGGAGAGACCCCCTTCAACCTGGCATATGGCACGGAGGCTGTCATCCCGCTGGAAATCGGCCTCCCCTCCTCAAGGGTGGAGCACTACGACCCCGACTCCAACTCTTCCCAGCTCAGAAATAATCTGGATCTCGTCGAAGAGACACGAAAGGTTGCCCGGGTCCGCATGGCAAGGTACCAGCAGAAAATGGCCCAGTACTACAACTCCAGAGTCAAGCCCAAGCTCTTCAAGGTGGGGGACCTCGTCCTTAGGAGAGCCGAGGCTTCCCAACCAACCGAGCAAGGAAAGCTCACCCCAAACTGGGAAGGGCCATATCAAATCACCCGAGTACAACGACCCGGAGCATACAAGTTGAAATCTCTCGAAGGGACTCTTATTCCGCGAAGCTGGAACTCCGAAAATCTACGGATGTATTACCAATGAAACCCCAAGGGATTTTAGGCAATCAGGAACATGGATTCAGTCTCCTCTTTATAATGATTCGTCTCTTTACAATGATTATGATTATCTCTTCTAATATTGGGTCGTTTGTGATCCTCAGATACCCCGATTAAGGTCGGGATGCTCCAAGCGTCGACCGTAGAGTCCCAAACTCCCTCGACCTCGGAAAGCATCACAGGTCGATAGAGCGTTTCCAGACCCATCGACCTGGCGCACGATTCCTCGACTAAGGCCGGGATGCCCCGAGGATCGATTGTAGAGTCCCAAACTCCCTCGACCTCGGAAAGCGTGGCAGGTCGATAGAGCGTTTCCAGACCCATCGACCTGGCGCATGATTCCTCGACAAAGGTCGGGATGCCCCGAGGGTCGACCTTAGAGTTTCAAACTCCCTCGACCTCGAAAAGCGTCGCAGGTCGATAGAGCGTTTCCAGACCCATCGACCTGGCGCACGATTCCTCGACTAAGGTTGGGATGCCCCGAGGGTCGACCGTAGAGTTCCAAACTCCCTCGACCTCGGAAAGCATCGCAGGTCGATAGAGCGTTTCCAGACCCATCGACCTGGCGCACGATTCCTCGACTAAGGTCGGGATGCCCCGACGATCGACTGTAGAGTTCCAAACTCCCTCGACCTCGGAAAGCATCGCAGGTCGATAGAGCGTTCCCAGACCCATCGACCTGGCGCACGATTCCTCGACTAAGGTCGAGATGCCCCGAGGATCGACCGTAAAGTCCCAAACTCCCTTGACCTCGGGAAGTGTCGCAGATGGATGGAGCATTCCCAAACCCCCCCGACCTCGGGGGGCGCCATCGGGTTCATAAGAAGCCCAAGTTCCCTCGACCCCGAGCCAAAAAGTGACTCCGAAGGACGGCTAGGAAACAAGGCAACCCACTCCGCTACAAGGTGCGCAATTTCAGAGGTGCAAAAGGTACATCCTGCTTGACGCCCGCCTTGTTACTTTTATCTATCTGCATATTGCCAGCGAAATCCCGATTGAAATCGGGACCTTATCCCGACCGAGGCCGGGTTGCCCCTACAAGTTGATTTAAGACCAAGGTCCCGCAGACCTCATGCATGCTCTATCTACCGATAACCACCATGACAACTCATGTAAACCCTCGTAAGGGCCCGATTCGGCCCCCATACGTCGAGACGTCGATCTCGACCCGTAAAAATAACCCCGACCCTGGACGTGCCGACTAAGCTTAAAAAGGCTGAGGTACCCTCTACTGACCCCGACCCCGCTCGCCGGAACCTCGGTAAAGCCCGAGGGCAATAATCATGAAAGCTCTGGTGATGGTTTGACCACTGGCTCACGCTCTCCTTCAGGGAACAGCCCTAACCACAAGATCGAGGCGCCGCCCCATCGGGCCCAGGGACCCCATCATGAGTTCGCCGTATGAAGTAATCTCGGAGAGCCAAAGGGCGCAACCTCCATTATAAATGCTTCGGGATGCGTAAGGACGCAGACCCCATCATAAGTTCACCATATAAAACGACCTCGAAGGGCCAAAGGGCGCAGCCTCCGTTATAAAGGCTTCAAGACGCGTAAGGAAGCAGACATGATCCAATCCCCCTCGGCCTCGATAAATATAATAATGACTTCTACTTCCCGCGTCCGAGCTCGCAAGCGGCTCGAACTCGGAAGTCGGGGGGTAGTGTTGGAGGAATGTGGTTTCCCCCCCCAGTACATGGGAACCTCGTCACCAGAAGACCGCATAACGGCCGACCTTAGACGGCCGAGGTCGGCGTCCGACCTCGGAACGTCCGACCCGGAGAGCTTCCGACTTCGGAAGTCCGTCCTCGTCGCCCACCTACCACGGCTGTGCCCTTCCGAAGTCCGGCCGGGGGCCATACCCTGCCACCGCCCCATCATTTATTACGCATGATCTCTGCAAACCTGCAGTTCACTCAACAATTAATACACATCTCCGACGCACTCAACAATTAATGCGTGTGGCTCCTATCATCTACGGATCCTCAGCTCTCCACGGCAAATCAGCTCAGCAGGGTCCCGTCGGCCGTGACAACTCTCTGACCTCGGCCTCACCTCCGACATCAATGCAATGATTCATCCGATCGCGCGCCAGTTCAAGTCGTACGACGGCCTCACCTCCGACATCAATGCAATGATTCACCTGATCGCGTGCCAGACCAAGCAACGTGCTGAGTCGTACGACGGCCTCGCCCTATCACATCACAGGTAATCCGACCCCCCTATAAAAAGGGGACCCTTGCTTCCCGATGGGGGTTGGACTCAGAAAACTCAGGAAAAACTTACCTCCTTTCTTCTTTAAATGAAGTTTCCCCCCCTCTGACTTAAGCATCGGAGGGCCGGTGCCGGAAGACCCGGCCACCGGCTTTTCTGCAGGCACCCCGACGGAGGACGCCGCTCGCCGACGGATCGCCACCCACCTGTGCCCACCAGCATCTCTCTCTCCTCAGCCGACGACCGCCCTCGGGTCCAATTTCCAGCAACAAGATCTATATGCATAAATTTAATTTTGCTATCCCATTGTTTCTATTCCCAAACCTAGGGCAGTGCTTCCATCCACAGTTGACGGTGTACAGTGGCATCAATTCCCTGGATGTTGAAGTGGGAGGTCATGGTGGCACGAGAAGCAAGAGAAGACAAAACCGTCCCATTTTTTTTTTTAGTGCTCTATTTGGTCGCAAAACCAAGACAAATGAATGATGATGTCCACGTACTTTCGCTTCCTTGGATTGAAAGAAAAGCCTCCACAAAGACAGCCAAGAAGCCATTCATAAAACATTATCCGCTTCTTACGTCAGACAAAAGACAGGAAGAGCTCCAACCAGGGGGATTTTGAAAAATGATTCAAAGAGAGAGAACAAAAGGAGAATGAATGGAAAAAAGAAAAAGATTAGGAACCCCTTTCAAGGGACAGCAATTATACCTATCCGAGTTTCTTTAGTTATTTGAGTTCATGGTGGGAAGCCTCTTTCTCCGAGACAACTTCTGAACATGGTTTCATTTTTGACGTGCCAAGAGAGTTGTAGATCATTCAATTGCTCTTGCACTGCACCAAATTTGAAGGGCTAGTTCTTGCACACAAATCGTTTGGTAGATTATGTCATAATAGCAAGCTTTTTCTCTAGGTCATATCGCATCATCTTTTACATTGGATTTTAATGATCTCCTTGATTATATTATTCTCTTTGGTGAAAGGTTTTGTAGAGTAAAAATTTGTAAAGAAGTTGAACAGGTAATTTGATCAAGGTATATAGAGCAATATGATATACAATAAGAAGTAGAAATCCATGTGTAGATTTTCTAATCAAGACTTGAGATATTTCTCTTTAGCTCTCTTCTTGCGCTTCAAATGCCAAAACGGCAACTTCAGCCAAAGCGGTCCATGTCGGACGTCATTGGGTACAAGGATCCTACTATCCAATTTAAAGTCTACAAAGACAAATGCTAAAGGTTCCCTTCTACTTCTTCTTCTTTTGTTTTTCCATTTCAGTTTATGTTTGTAAAACCACCAAGTATGGTTCCCCAATAATTCCTTTATCGCCGTCAACTTTGGGTCTATTATGAAATACTCAAAATATTATGTCACCCTTATGAATTAGACATGCATCCACCTTTACATCTTCATCACTACTACGCTCGTCGTGCCTTTGTGCATTGACCATTGACATTTTGATCCATGCAATGGAGTCAATCTCACAACATGTTACATGATGTATGAAGCTATTAGCCTCTTGGGAATAGTCAACATGAGTATGTTGCTGCCCTAAATTGATGCTAGAAGACATTATGCTCCATTCTCAGACTTTTTGGGCAGGGATCGATGGATTAAATATACAAGGCAGTGATGTGTGAAAGTTTGTCATAATCTTATTGACGTAACTTAATTCACTCATGAGAGGAGGGAACCTCATCTTCAAACAATTAATTTATACATTAAAAAAAAATATGGCTAATGATTCAAGGAAATATGATTGTCCATTCCATGTTACATTTAATTGTTCGCTACATCATTTAAGATTAGCATTACCATCAAACTTCATGGCATATTTAATTTTAGACTAGACTTGGTAAGAAGCCCTTTCACCATTATGGGACCTTGGACTTAGCTTTCTGTATCTTGTCAACCACCTTCATTTGGCTTCCGCAAAATCTTATTTAGTCCTCTTCTTATTTTCAAGCAATATAGCATCTTTATTTTTTTTTGATGTAAATATGTACCACCTTATCTTTTTGGATGAAGATATATGCCACCTTAATTAATTACCCATCAATTCCATTTCAAACAGATGTTAAGGCTCAAATCTAACATAACTTGCACTTTCCTAAATATATAGTTTTGTCCCTAACATTTTCTAAATTAGACTTTGGTTTTGCTCATATTATGTGAGTTCACCATCTGTATGTTTGAACATTAAACTCTATAGAAATAATGCTGAAAATTAGTTGTTTCGCAATCCATTTCTAAAATTCAAATCATATCATATGCTATGCTTTACTCCACTTCATCCCCGCCTTAGTTTATACAAGTAAATTTCTATTCTCGAACTCTAAAATCCATGAGATAATGTTGAAATAAGTTGTTTCCTGATCAAAATCTAAATTACAAACTCAGATTAGAATGTGTCAATCGTTTCATGTACATGCATTACTACACTCTGTTCCCATGCTTCAATTATACTATTAAAATTCTTATTTGTTTTGGAGTTCTTCTAAACAAAAAGGGTACACAAAAGACAATTTAACAAAAAAAATTAATGTAGATATCTTATTCGGATTATATGTAATGTCTTTAGCACAGCAATATCCATCACAATTCAACTATCCTTTCGTGAATTACATTTCAGCATGACCATGTTCAGATCTCTGTCCTCTATTTTCCGTTAGAATTCGAGCTTAAGATCCAATCGGTGGTCCCATGAGCTGCAGGAGGTGCATGGTGACTTTGAAATGGCCATTGGTAGCCTAGGGAGACATGCAGAACTTTAACTCTAGGTGCAGAATACACCCAAAAAACTTGGTGGATGGTCCTTGGCGGGACCTCCATTTGTAAATTAGACCCATATCATTCTTCTTTGCAATATTATTAAAATGGTCAGCAAAATTGAGAACCAGGTATTGGTTATTCCACATATTATATTATAACAACATAAACTAATGCTTAACATGGGAAAAGGAGCAAAAGAATGCCGAAGCATGGGCAGGATTTATGAGAGCCAAGAAGGGATTAAGGGGGCAAAAGAATGTCTCGAGAGCTGCTGGTGGGTTTGATGATTGAGCTGATGCACGCTCTCCTGCTTTTCTGACGTCCCCCCTCCCCTTGGCACGCCTAATATTCCCCTCTCTCTCTCTCTCTCTCTCTCTCTCTTTCTCTGACATGCATATGAGATTGAGAGAGATAGAGAGAGATGAGAGAGAGAGAGAGAGTGAGTGAGAGAGAGTTCCTTCATCTCAGAAAAACAAGGCATACCTATCTTCCTATCTTGCAAGGAGCCCGGCCATCTGCTGCCCATCCAAGGTTGTTCTTTTTTATTATACATTTATATAACAAGGGAAGGCCCACATCAGTCACTTCATTGGCAAATTAGCATAAAAGAGAGGCAAAGCAAAGCAAAGCAAAGCACAGAAAAAAGGGATCTCCAATCCCCCACTCATATCCGTCATCGATCGCACCAAAAGCATTGGCCTCTCCAAAAGAAAGGGCACCACCGTCCACCCCCACCGCACCATCACCCCCATTAAAAAGCATGCAGTCACCACCCACCACAGACTCCACCCTTCTTCCATCCCTCCTCTCCAAGTTGAAGCCTCCCTTAGCTCAATTCCGACCCCAAGATCCTCCTCCTCTCCCTTCTCCTTTTCAACTCCCTCTCACCCTCCTCTTCTCCTCCCTTTTCTCCACCCTCTAACTATTATACTCTCTGATTTCCCCCCCCCTCTCTCTCTCTCCCCCTTATCCATCTCTATGTGAAGAGCTGGTTAGATGGATACGTTGTTTAGATTGGTGAGCCTCCAGTCATCAGATCAGCAATCCTCCTTCAACTCCAACCGCACGTCGAGTAGCTCGAGATCCTCGAAAGCCCACCACCACCACCATTTCCTCCACCACCCCTTCCAAAACCAAGAAGAGGAGCTGTACAAAGAAGAATGTGGAAACAATTACCACCTTTACATGGATGAAGACTTCTCCTCCTCCTCTTCTTCCAAGCACTTCCACCCTCAACCTTCCACCACCACCACCACCACCACCCCGGCTCCCTCGACCGCCGCCACCACGCCGACCGCTTCCACTGCCCACGCACTCTTCGAGCCGGCCGACTTTTCCTTCCCACCGGACCTTAATCTCGATTTCGCCTCTCCGACCTCCTCTTCATCGGCCGCTGCCGCCGCCGCCCCCGGCGCTGGCGGAGGAGGGTGGGCTGCGCAGCTGCTGTTGGATTGTGCGCGGGCGGTGGCCGCCCGCGACTCGCAGCGCGTCCAGCAGCTGATATGGATGCTGAATGAGCTAGCGTCGCCCTACGGCGACACCGAGCAGAAGGTGGCGTCGTACTTTCTGCAGGCGCTCTTCGCCCGGCTGACCTCCGCCGGGGCCCGCACGCTCCGCACCCTCGCCGCCGCCTCCGACCGGACCTGCTCCTTCGACTCCACCCGCCGCACGGCCTTGAGATTCCAGGAGCTCAGCCCCTGGTCCTCCTTCGGCCACGTCGCCGCCAACGGCGCCATCCTCGAGTCCTTTCTCGACGCCGCCGCCGGTGGTGGGTCCCAGACGCAGCGGCTCCACATCCTCGACCCTCAGCAACACCTTCTGCACCCAGTGGCCTACTCTCCTGGAGGCGCTCGCCACCCGGTCGTCGGACGACACCCCGCACCTCTCGATCACCACCGTCGTCTCCTCCGCCTCGCCGTCGGCCGCCGTCCAGAGGGTGATGAAGGAGATCGGGCAGAGAATGGAGAAGTTCGCGCGGCTCATGGGTGTGCCGTTCAAATTCAACGTCATCCACCACGCCGGCGATCTATCGGAGCTCGACCTCGATCGCCTCGACCTCCAGGACGGCGGCGGCGCGGCGCTGGCTGTCAACTGCGTCAACGCCCTCCACGGCGTGTCCCCCGCCGGCCGCCGGCGGGACGCGTTCATCGCTTCCCTCCGCCGGCTGCAGCCGCGGATCGTGACGGTGGTGGAGGAGGAGGCGGACCTCGAGGCGGCCGGCGGCGGCGATGGCGGAGGGGAGGAAGGGGAGGAGGGGTTCTTGAAGGGGTTCAGGGAGAGTTTGAGGTTCTTCTCGGCCTACTTCGACTCGCTCGAGGAGAGCTTTCCGAGGACGAGCAACGAGAGGCTGGCGCTGGAGCGGGCGGCGGGGCGGGCGGTGGTGGACCTGGTGGCGTGCCCGGCGGCTGAGTCGGCGGAGCGGAGGGAGACGGCGGCGGGGTGGTCGCGGCGGATGCGGGCTGCGGGTTTCGTGCCGGCGGCGTTCAGTGAGGACGTGGCGGACGACGTGAGGGCGCTGCTGAGGAGGTATAGGGAGGGGTGGTCGATGCGGGCGGCGGAGGAGGCAGAGGACCCCTGCGGCGCCGCTGCCGGAATCTTTCTCGCGTGGAAGGACCAGCCTGTGGTATGGGCGAGCGCGTGGAAGCCATGAAAGATGGCGGGAGAGGAGACCGAAAGAGAAAAGCCAAAGCCTAGCCATTGGCACGTGCGGTGGAGCGGGAGTGTTGTGTTTTAAAATGGCTCGCACGTGGGAACTGGAAACCAGGGCCGAGGAAGGAGAGCGGGGAAGAGAGAGAAGGACGGAACGCAATGGATGCGCGAGAAAGAAAGGAGGAAAGAGAAAAGGAGAGAATATTTTTAATTTTTATCACAAGATATTGTCATCATGACGGCTATTATTCTCTCCCTTGTTTCCATAGTTTCTTTTCATTTTTTAACTTTGCTTGTGTTTTGTATGTGAGTCTTATATGTGATTTTGGTTGTTTGTATAAGACTCGCAGAAAGGTTTCGAGAATTCAGATAAAAAAAAAAAAAATTCTTTAAATAACCCCTTACAAAATTAGCTCTTTCATGAACTTGAGTCCACACGTAAAAACCAGTTGGTCAGAACATTAAACGGCTGCTGGCTTTGGGAAGCAAGTTTTCTACTTTAATCTAAGGTGATTTGTTGACATTTTAAATTTTGTTATGGGCTTAAAACTTAAAAAAAAAAAAAAAAATCAAGAGAGAAGAGAAGGTTCATTGGAGTTGGTAGTTTAGTGATGACAAATAATCATAAGAATTGAAAAAATATTAATGTCTAGATTGCCCTTACATTATTATTTCTAAGAATGAGTATGTATAGAGTGTCCAAGATGATGTCATTGCAACCATAGAGACCTTCTATTCCATGCATGGTTACAACTATATAACAATTGATCGATATTTTGTTCCAATCCAATGCTTACAATGGATAGGTATTCTGTTAACGTTATCCAACAATCCTTGAAGCGATGAACGGCCAAATAATTAATATTCAAAAGTAACGAAGATTTTATATACTAATTATTAAAAGTGCTTAGTGGATTGTGATAAGAAAACTAGATTAAACAATAGGGATAGGTATCTGTCGATGAGAGGGTTAGGTGATAAGGTGATATCAGTAGAAAGAGGGCTATTTATAAAAAGAAAGGAAAGAAAAGCCTTTATATAGATCATAGGTAGATATGGAAGGGGTCGTTATCTCGTGAGGTAAGAGCGGTCGGGGAGCGAATCTTAGGACGAGTGCTGCTGGAATCTAGCAAAAGATGGTGGTGGGGGTGGTGGGGGTGGCCCCATTTTTTATCTTTTCCCCTTTTTCTTTCCTCCTGAGAGGAAAGAGTGTGATGGATGGGAGCTGAACTTTTGAGGCTTTTGGGCGCTATGCCCACCACTAAAGCGTGGGGGTTTCATGATGTCCAGGGTGGAGCTTTTGGGCCACCAGAGGTGGACAGAGATAGTGGGAACTCCTTTTGAGAGAGGGCAGGGGACTGGTTTTCTTTTCATCCTACTGTTCTATTTAGATCTCTTTCCAACATGGTTGTTTGATGAGACGCCCAAGCTTGTCCCCTCTTGTTCCTTAAACATGCCCACTAAATAATTATTCATGTCATGCAAATAAAGTGAAAAAGAGCATGCTAGATCTACACGCGCAGACAAGAACTGCCTGCATGAATTTTGTGCCTCAACTCAAAGCTCTCCGCTTGACCCACATTATAAAGGAAGCCATACCCAGGCCCTGCCGAAAAGAAGCTGTAGGTTTAGCACTGCTCAAGACAAGAAACACTAAAAAAAGAGGAGCTGAAAGAAACATCTTTTCTTTGTAGCAGTCATTCTGAGTAAAGGAGAGTCAAAATGATGCGGGGCACAGAGAAAGGGAGATTTCGGTGCTTAGGTCCCCCCGGTGCACTTGTATATTTTAGTGTGAGTTCATCGGAAGCTAGAATGTCATTTGTTAACGAGCATTATTTACTCGAGGTACGAATGGCGCCTGATGAATTTCCGGAAAGAAGCAAAATTAACGAGCATTTATTAACGATGACTGTAGTGAAAAGGTTAAGCAGCCAGCCCTAGTTTCCCGCTTTGCCCGATCCGAGTTATTACTAGAAGGAGTGTTCTTTATCTCTCGCGAAGCCAGAAGAGTGCCTTCCCTCTATATTGTGACATGAACATGAAGGTGTTGCCACTAAATTCTGCACCGAGATCAGCGGCTGCTTGGCATACTCGGAGGTTGGTATGAACCGAAAAGAAGTAAGGTTGGATGTGGCTGAGGTAAAAATAAGCTGAATGTCGCCGAGGCCAATCTGCAGGAAGTCCGCTTGCCGAAAGATTTTTGATGGAGATCCTCCGATGTTTAAGTCAGAATAGTAAAACAACAGTATAAAAGGGAGAAAATTTATGAAGTGGAATCTCAAAAAATGAATTTACTTGAGGATCCTCGGGCCACCCCTTTATATAGGGTAGTATGCTGATCTTGTTATCTTATTTGGCGTGACGTATCTTAACTGTATGGTAATGATTAGTTGCATGTTAATAACGTAGTAATCATCCCACCTGAGCAGCACGCGGTGGCAATTACGCTGTTCATACATTGGCTGCAATATCGCCATAACTGCTGGTCTTTATTAGCACAAGTAGATGACACATTGGTTTTCATCGAAGTAGTTCACCTTGGTTAATACCAAGGTGAAGAAGGTCGGTCTAAGCCAAGGTCAAGATGTCCAATATTTCTCCCATCATTTGCCCCCCATTTCTGAGGCCAAACCGAATCTTAGTTCAGGTGATAGACGTTGTATCATCATCTTGATCGAAGACAAGATATCTAGAATAGAGTTTTAATGCATCGATTGATCTTCTCAAAGTACCATCATATCAGAACTGTTCTGAGATGTTATTATTTTGGAGTTTTCGTGAGGTGCTAGCTCAAATCACTCTTTGCACGCTTTCCAACTCAATGTGGTCCTTATGGAGTGCGTACTTGGTTTTAGCCATTGTCTTTTAGTTTGGAAGCTGATTGGTATACCACGTCAATGTAAATCATGGTCTTTCGGTTTTCTACTTAGGATGGTTGGTATTGCCGCTAGGAATCAGTTCGACCTAGGAGCTGAGTTAACAAGGTCGTCGGAGATCTCGACTCACCTCTGTGGTTATGACCCAATGGCCGCTTGCCTCAATCGGTGATGATCCTAATGCCGAGTGCTTCCAAGTCGGCGATGGATGGCAGAGGAACTGTTTCGATTGTCGCTCTGACATTGGCTCCAACCTGAAACAAAAAAATAAAAAAGTCCACCTATTGGAGTATGTTCGGTAAGGAACTCTCTGATACCTAAGTCGAGGAGGAGGCCTGAAAGGAGCAGAGAGATACCGTAAGAGAGTCGAAAGAGAACTTACCTGGAGGGTCTCAAGAAACACAATATATGGGATAGGAATGGAGCTTGCTGCCAAGTAGTTTGAAGCTATATGCTAGTTCACATGAACGTATCTCACCAATAAATCATATCTGCACTTCTGAATCATGGAGATTTGCTCAAGTATTATATTTTTTAGGAAACATTAGCGATCATGGCCGAGTTGTTGCTAGTTGGGGGGGAGAGTTTGAAATACAAAGGACTCTCCATGAGTCTTCTGGGTTGGCCACGTCGCAAGTTTTGAATAGTCAGCCTACATCTAGGTGGCAATCTTTTATTGGTCGATTTGCCTTGTCAACTAAGATTGATTCAGAGATATGTCATTTGTCCCCTACTTCCAAGGCCGATGTAACTTGATCGGCTCAGGTGAAGGAAGCAGTTTTCCTCGAATAAAATTGACCAGCCGAGGCGAGCTACGAAGCCGATTAGCTGAGCTATCTTGTTAGCTTTGAAAACCTTCTAGAGATGGCGTTAATGATTGCGTGCTAGCATCTATTCTTCCCGAAGTGGTATTATTAGTGGCAAGATTTTGGGGGTAATGATTGGATGCTTTGCTAGTAACAATCCTAGAACAGTTTAGAATCGAACATTTGGTCAACACGTGATCGAGATTAGACCAGCTACTTGAATGGCTACATCGATTCAGACCACCAGAGGCTCTATATAATGCCTATGGCCTGTGCTTCATCTTCACTTCAAAGTTTCTGCACCCAATCTCGTGAGAGTGGTCAAGGGTGAACCAGTGCTCCACCCCCGAAATTCTTTTTTTTCTCCATTCTCGGCGAAGGTTCTTCTTCATCATCGTCGTTGTTGTTTGTTCTCCTATTTTTCTGTCGATGCTTCTTCACTGTAAACTTCTATTAGGCCTTCTTGGTTTCTTGTTTCGATTCCTGCTTCTTGTTGTTCTCTTTCATCTTTTTTTCTTTCCTTTTGTCTGGGAGAAGTAACAAGGCATATAACCAATGGGTGATCCTTGGTTTGTTGTTTCGATTCCTTTTCCTATTTTTCTCATTTTTTGTCGGGGTGTTGTTCTCGATGATCTAGGCCAATGGATCGGCCTTGACCTACTTAGTGAAATAGTCAATGGCCACTATGAGAAACTTTCTCTGCCCGATTGCTGGTAGGAAAGGCTTGAGAATGTTTATCACCCATTATATGAAAGGCTAGGGGCGCTGATCGGCATGAGTGGTGCCGCCAGCTACTGTTGGATGTTTGCATGTCGTGTCACTAATCATACCTCTTCATGAAGTTAGCAGCATCCTTTTGAATGGTTAACAAGTAGTAATCTTACTGCATAACCTTGTACGATAAGGCTCTACCCCCTAGATGGTTGCCATAGATTTCCTCGTGAACCTGCCAAAGGGCATAGTCCATCTCAAAAGGTTGAAGGCATCTGAGGAGAGATACGGTGAATAACCTTTTATACAATATCCCTTGTAAGAGGATGTAGCGAGCTACCTGAGATTTGAGTCCCTGAGCTTCTCTTCGATCCGAAAGTTTTCCATCTTAGAGGTAATCAACCAGGGGGTCGATCTAGCTTGGTTCAAGATCGGCTTGTAGGACCGAGCTAGAGCCTTCCTCTATGTCGGGCATCTCAAGGACTTCCAGGTTGGTCGATTTTCCCAAATTTATGCATTCCAATGTGGCGAGCATGGATATTAAAACAACTTGGTCATTCTAAGATCTCGGGATTTGCTGTACCTTAATTTTGTCGAAGGATGAGAAAATATACTAGACCTTTCAGAGGTACTTGGCCATCATGGGTTTTCTTGTCTCGAAGTCTTGTTGGATGTGCCCAATGACCAACTGGAAGTCGCTGAAGACCTTTAAGTGTCGAACATCGAGTTCTCTCGCAAGCTTGAGGCCAGTAAGGAGGGCCTCATACTCAGCTTCATTATTGAAAACTCTGAAGTTGAACTGCAGTGCGTACTCCGCCACAACTCCATCAAGGCTGGTGAGGATTAGCCTAGCTTCGCTCTCATTTGAGTTGGAAGATCTGTCGACATGTAATATCCAGACATCTTCTAGCTCGAGTTGTTCTTGAGGTTCTTCCATACTTGCTTCCTTAGGGATGGTGCATTTTATGAGGAAATCCACCAACACTTGGCCATTGGTAGCTGGTCGGGGACAAAAATGGATGTCAAAATTTTCGAGCTCAATCACCCGCTTGGTCAACCTTGCTAACATATCCTGCTTTTGCATAACTTGTCGCCATGGGCTGGTCAGTCGGCACTGTGATGGAGTGTGCCAAAAAATATGATTAGAGTCTTTCGACCAAGATGATAAGAGCATAAGCCATCTTATCAAGTTTGGAATATCATGTCTTTGCATTGAGGAGGACTCGACTTTTGTAATATATGGGTTTTTGCACTCCTTCTTCCTCCCAGGCTTAGCTTAGTGAGGAGGGGTTGTGAGCTGAGGTACTACTTGAGTTGGTCAAAGGAATCTCGGCACTCCTTGGACCATTAGAAATTTTTGATCTACCTTAGTGCTTTAAAGAAAAGCAAGCATTTCTCAGCCGATCTTGTAATGAAGCTGCCTAGTGTCGCAATCCTTCTTCATCCTTGGAGGTATCATTTCCATCACTGCATAAATCTTTTCTGGATGGGTTTCAATCCCATGATGAGTAACCAAGAACCTGAGGTGCTTTTCCATAGTGACTCCAAAAGCGCACTTGCTCAAATTGAGCTTCATACAGTACTTTCGCAGGGCAGCAAATACCTCCTGTAGGTCGGCCACGTGTTGTTCAATCTCCTTACTTTTTACTAGCATATCGTCAATATAGACCTCTATGTTGTGACAAATCTAGTGCTTGAAGATCTTGTTGACCAAGCGTTACTACATGGCTCTGACATTTTTAGTCTGAATGGCATGATTTTGGAGCAATAGAGTTCTTTATCAGTGATGAAGATATTTTTTCTTCATCCTTAGGTGCTATCTATATTTGATTGTAGCCCGAGAATACGTCCATGAAGCTTAGCATCCAATGCCCCGATGTTGCATCCATGAGATGGTTGATCCTAATAATGGAAAGCTATCTTTAGGATAGACCTTGTTAAGGTCTGTAAAGTCAACACACACCTGCCACTTTCTATTAGCTTTCTTCATAAGGACGACATTCACTATCTACTAGGGTAGGTGACTTCTCGGATGAAGCCGAGAGCTTGTCCACCTCCTCATCAGTGGCTGTTTCCTCTATAGGGTGAATCCCCTCTACTTCTGCTTTTGCTCATCCCAAGCATCAAAGCCTTTAATGTGATGCGCTCCATAGGCTTCTTCCCTCATAAAGTGGCCACACAACACTATCGAGCTAGTGTTTGGTCACCTCGAACTTCTTCCGTATCGTGTCTGATTGAGAACCTCATGAGAAGATGGTAGGTGGACACTGTAGCACGAAGGGTGTTCAATCTGGGTCGATCCAAAATGGTGTTATATGCCAAGGATATTTTCACGACCAAAAAATCAAGCATCATGGTTGTTTGCCTCGGAGCCCAACTAAGGATGACCAGGAGGGAGATAACTCTTTCTACAGAGATTGGGTCTCCTAAAAATCCAATCAAAGGTGAGTTTATCCTCTTCAATTGGTCAGTAGGCATATTCATCTTGCATAAAACCTCATAAAACAATACATCCGTCGAGCTTACATTTCTACTAAAATACGTTTTATATCATAATTACCGACGATTAAGAAAACTACAATAGTGTCATCATGTGCAGTTTGGACGCCCTCGATGTCGATACGAGAAGGATATCACCTTGCCCGTCCTCTACATTTTCAGATCTAAACTTTTTGCTTGAGTAGAGTGTAGTTCCTTTGCATGGACAAGATCATTCAACCAGCTATTGGACCACACGAGATAGTGTTGATGATGTCCGTCGTTGGTCAATTGTCAATCTCCTGCTCAGGCACAGGCAACTCCTGACTAGTATTGTTCCGATCTTGTGGGTGGTCAACAAAGGGACCGAGGTATCCTCGCTAGATGAGGGCCTTGATCTCATTCTTGAGCTACTGGCAATCTTTGGTATTCTAGCTGAAGTTTTGATGGAACTTGCAGAATTTATCTTTATCCTTCTTGGCGGCTTTCTTCATCTTTTGAGGCGATTTACATAGCCTCGATCCTTTATCTTCACTAAGATCTATATTCGAGGAGTATTAAGAGGCGTGTACCTCTCGAACTGTTGAGTTGGACTCCTCGGACAATGGAGACTTTGGTGGTCCATCGTTTGCTTCCTCCTGGGCTCGTCCTTGTCCTTTTGAGTCTGTTTACTCTTTTTTTTCCTAGGCTTGTTCCTGGCTGACTCTTGCAGAGATATCATAGCTTTTTCTACATCTGTATATTTCTCAACTTGGCAGGGAGTTCCAAATGGCTTATGGGGAACCTCTTCTCAAGAAAAAAGAGAAACTGAGAAGTCTTCAGCCAGTGTTTCAATGCAAAGACCACGACCGAGTGGTTCAAGTCATGCACTTCTAGAGCCGCTGCGTTGAAACAGTTAACATAGTCCTAGAGGGACTTTCCATCCTGTTGCGCAATAGGAATAGACACTCTAAATCTTTCCTCTGCCAGTGGACGCTGATAAAGTGTACCATAAGTAATCGGTTTAATTGCTCGAAGGAGTGAATCAAGTTTGGTTGCAGCCAAATGTACCACAGTCAAGCTGTCTTTTGGAGAGTAGCTAAGAAAGCTCAGAAGAGAACTACGTTGGTGGCCTCTTGGAGCATCATGAGGGCTCTAAAAGTCTCTAAATGGTCTAAGAGATCAGTAGTCCCATCATAGATCTCCAGAGGGCATCTTGAAACAAGGAGAAAAGGGTTCATCCATAATCATCGCCCATAACGGAGAGTTTGTTGTCGACATCATCCTCGAGCTCAACATTGTGAGCTCTCAAAGCCTCAAGGCGTCGATCCATTTTCTCGTATGGTCGAGATCGACCTTCCTCCTGAAAATTCTCTCTAGTTAGTGATGGGACGAATATCATGGCATTGATCCCTCCCGGGACTGTGAGCTTAGGGATCGGGGCCTTCTCTCTTGTACTGTGCTCCGTGGGCGAGTAATGACTATATCGAGCCCATCCTTAACTCCAAGGATGGGAATGATGACTCAACTGTACCAGGCCCCTGGTCTCCTGGTGCGTGAGTCTGTCGCAACAGCTATTGCACATGCAATTGCTACTATTGGTGGTGGTTAGAAGCACTTTACTGTAGGTTTTGGACAGTGGTGGTCAATGTCTGAACATAAGCAAACAGAACTGCTTAACGGTGATTGATGGGCTTGGCTATGGCTCCTGTGGGTCTGGCTGTGGCTCCTGTGGAGAAGGAACCCTTCGAGGGCTCTGCAAAGAGCCATCAGACTCCAACAATGCATCTTGTTGGGCAGGTGTGGCCGCCACTTGCATTCTCCATGACTTCATGGTTGTATGTCACCGGCTTGATTGATTAGACCTCCAAAGATGAGATCAGAAACCTTCCTTTAGTGCCAATCTATTACCGTTGGGAACTGGCCCAATGTAGATGTCGAGTTAATGGGTTGTTGGAGATCTCAGTTCATCCACCATTTGGATTGAAAAGATTTGATGGGGTGGCATACCTCCGCAGCGATGATTCGATGGTTGTTGCACTCTATTGGTGATAATCCTGATGTAGAGCTCTTCCAAATCAGCATTAGATGGCGGAGGCACTGCTTCGACCATCGCTCTGACGCTGGCTTTGATTTGAAATAATAAGAAAAAGAAGTCTATCTGTCGAAGCATGTCCGGTGGAGGGACCCTTTGATGCCTAAATAAAATACGGCTCTCAAAAAACAAAAGAAGAGTTGAAAGGGGTAGAGATGCAGCGTAAGAAAGTTGCAAAAGAACTTACAAGGAGGATCCCCGAGAATGCAATATATAGGTAAGGGCCTAATCCCACTACCGAGTTGTTTAGGGTTATACACATGTTGATATGTTAATAAGCCACATATCCCACTCATAAATCATGCACGTGCTTCTCGGACACGTGTAATTTGCTTGATAACTAATTATCACACCTTTCAATCATTCTATTTACATAATAAAATATAAATCGTTAAATGTGCTATACAAGGTCTAAAATGCCTATGTAACAAATATCACACCTTTAGATAACACCTTCCAACCATTCAATTTACACAATAAAATATAAACTATTAAATATTTTCAAGGTCTAAAATGCCCATGCATAAGAAAATAATATTTTTGAAAACTTTTTTGGCCATGCACTAATCTCTCTCAACTATATAATCCTAATAATACAATACAATTTGGTTACTTTGAGACTAGATATATCCAAGCAGCCTTCAAAACATATGATTTTTTATACCAAAACATTATAAGCCTTTTACATCATAAATGATAATTTGAATTTTCAATTTGCAACTCAGATCATTAAATTTTATTACGAGTGTAAACTACTCTCTTGACATCCCATTTGTATTATAATCGTATTCTCATGTCCAAGTTGTATCATATGCTATATTCTTAGGATTTTCTTCATTAGTGTGACTATACATTCATTAGATGTGCATGCAAGAGTTGTTGCCCATCAAAATGAGAAAGAATTTATTGTATTGCTTTGTGCCAAGAAAAAATGCTTGTCAAATGGCACAAATAAGACCTCAAGAGTTGTTCCCTAACCATAAATAAGTAGTTGGTGTAGATGAGCAACTTTTGTGTTTTGTGGGGACTATCAATGATATATTGCAGGACATCGATTGTTCAAGCTTTACATGACAACCTATGGTTAGTCACATAATCGGCTTAAAAATTTGTAAGATCTCCAAATGAGCCCAAATGGCACATTCCTATCTTCGTACTGCAATCCATGTGCATGTTCCTCTCACGCATTACTTTTTGCATTCGTATCACTTTGTGCGTTATTGCCCATGAACTGTGCTTGAAGTATGGGGAACGTACTACTAACATTTTTATAAGCATTTTGGTACAAATGAACCATCCTTTATTGCTGCAAAAGGGTGGATTGACCTCCTGACATGAGGCCCCACAATACTCCTCCAACACCCTCCTCAATGCCAGGGCTGATCTCCTCATCATCCGGGCTAACAACAAGCAATCATCCACGAACAATAGATGAGAGATCGGAGACGCTCTCGGTGCAGACTTATATGCTGCTACCTCCTATCTCTCCGTGACTAACCGGAGTGCCCTAGATAGACAATCCGCACCCAAAATGAAAAGTAACGGTGATAGTGGGCATCCCTGTCTCAAGCCCACCGATGACACAAAAAACCGAGATGGGGAGCCGTTCACCAATAATGCAAAAGATGGGGCGAGGATACAATTCTGAATCCACCTAATCCAAAGGGGGTTGAAACCAAACCCTCTAACGACTGAGCCAAAAAATTCCATCTCATCCTATCATATGTTCTCTCCATATCCAACTTGACACCGATAAGACTCCTCCCTGGCGCCCTCTGAAGGTCAGACATAAACTCCTGCGCGATGAGCACATTATTCGAGATGGACCGACCTCCAACAAAATCTCCCTGCTCCGAGCATACAAGCCTAGGCAAGATACTCTGCATCCTCTTGACTAGAATCTTCGCCACAACCTTGTAGAGAGTGGTGCACAGACTGATCGGTCGGAAGTGACTGGGCTCCAAAGGGTCCTACCTCTTAGGAATCAATGTGACGAAAGTCCTCTTCCAATCATCTGGCATTGTAGCCAAAGAGAAGAACTGCTGGATAGCTGTTGATACCTCATGTCCGACGATGTGCCAATACCTCCTGTAGAATACTGGTGGGAAGTCATCTGATCCCGGGGCCCTGTCCTCACCTTAGGACCAAATGGCCTCCTGGACCTCTGCCTGCATCACTGGACTAAACAACCCTGCATTCTCTGCCTCGGAGACCCTCACCTCTGGTGCTGGCACTGCTCCCCCTCCTGTGCCTCCACCGAAATCTGTCCATCTAAACTAAAAGAACTGTTGTAGTACCTGTCTGATGGTGTCCGGATCCTCAGTCATCTATCCGTTTGTATCCCTGATTCTGCTCACCCTATTCTTCTGCCTCCGGATAATGGTTGATTGATGAAAGAATCTTGTATTCCAATCACCTTCTCTGATCCACTGGATGCGAGACTTCTACCGTCAAAAAACCTTTTGTTGCCTCAGAAGTGAGTGGTGCCTAGATAGCATACCTCTGAGTTCCGCCTGCTCTCCATCCGTTAACTCACCATGATATTCTTCCTGAGTCTGCAGTCTAGAAATGGCCACCTCTACCTCCTCCACTCTTCTGAAGATGTTCCCCACCTCCTCCCTGTTCCATCTGAGCAATCAGTGCCTCATAAACTCAAGCTTCCGGGTGACCCTGTACATGACATCCCCTCGTACCGACATCTGCCAAGCCTTCCGTACCACCTCCCACGACTGTGGGTAGGCAAGCCAGACCTACTCAAAGCGAAATGGACTGTGAACCAGGATAGGGTGCGAAATACTCACTAAAAGTGGGTAGTGGTCAAAGGCTATCCGAAGTAGATGCTGCACAAGGAAGTCCGGAAACCACTGGATCCATCTATCGATGGACCAAATGAGAAGCCGGGGGGGTGGCGGGGGGGACCCTGCTGAATCAAACTAGTGGCCTCACCCCACAACACCGTCCTCTTCCTGTAGTCTGTGCTTACATAGGCTGCTAGAAAGACCCACAGGGGTTCACTCCCCTTTAATATCACCATGACCACCTGTTGGTTGCATTTATGGAAGATGACAATAAAACACTCACCAAGCCTTTAAGAAACGATAATGCCACCTGCTGGTCAGACATACCGTCGAGTTCCAACGGCTTACCAGCCACAGCAGCTATGTAGAACAAGGAGTCCTTTTTCCCAGAACTCCAGGGGGAGGCATGGGAGGCGGAGCCAAACCACAGTGCGGCTCACCATGTCAATGCCTGGCACAAAATCCGGCCTCCATGCCTCCATCGCCATGAGCTGACCGGCCACCACCCACGGTCCCCCACCCAGCGCCGCATCCCGATTGGCGCCGTTTTGGAAACGAAATGTCGTAAGGCCCTCTACCATCAGAATTACTTCGTATCCCAACTTACCACGACGTTGAAGATAGCGTGCCATCCACTCCGCCGGCACGCGACGGCCCAAACTTCGGGCAACCACCGCTGCAATCGCCCATGCCAAATGCGCCCTGTCCATGTGATGAGAGCACAAAAGTGCGATCTACACGCTGCTTAAATTAATATTATTGCTAACAACAAATAGTGATTAAAGTGCTACATTAATTTTATATTTTTATTTGGCACAGATTATCGTAAATCAGAGTTTAAATGTGCATTTGGTACAATTTGGGATAATTCATGACTTCAAGTCTGATTACACTGGAGCAGAATTGAACCTGGTCAAACACACTTGCACCCGAGCAACACTTGTCTACTTGTCACAGTCCCTTGAGTGCATTGGAATTCTGCATTGGAATTCAAAATAAAGAAAGAGATCAGCAGCATGTCCAGATTCCTTCTCGTCTCATCTCGCACAGCCATTTGAAGAAGATCACGATATAGCCGTCTACGTCCAATCCCCCGCGTCCGCCCGCGTGGAAGAGATCCGGATCCTTCTCAATCGGGCCACATAATCAGAATCCCACGCATCTCACGTGCATCGTCAGCCTTCCCCAGCCATTCGTGAGCTTCCACTCAGCATCCCGAGCCCAACACCCAGCTGTCCGTGGTGGTCTCCTTCTTCCCGGATCCGTGATCTAATTTTCAGCCTTGATCCGTCCGCGTGCAGCCTCCCAGCATCATCCCATGCACAATTTCAGCGTCCACGCTTCTGCCTTCCGGGAGTCTTTCCATCTTCGCCAGGACGATCCCGCGACCAACGCCCCCTTCGTCCGCCCGCCTCCTCCATCGCGTCCGTTCTCAGCCCGGATCCAGCCGCGATTACCTCCCAGCCCCATTCATCCCGTTCGTCCGCTCATCCCAGCACTCGTCCACGCCCCATCTCATGCGTTCGATCCAGTCATCCGAATCCCAAGCGCCAGCAGTCCAAGCTTTTCATTGTATAAAAAGGAACAGGGGGGATCGGTTCATGTGGGCTCATTTTGGGGGGAAGAAGAGGAAGAACAGAGGAGGCCGGCTGCTGCGGTTGAAGGAAGGAACAGAGGAGGCTCTCCAGCCATTTGGGAAGGAAAGAAAAAAAAAAAAGAGAAAGGAAACAGGGGATGCCCTGTTTCCGAAAAGAATAAAAAAATGGTGAGGCTGATTTTTGTAATGGGGGGCTAATTCCTTTGGTCAGGGGTGATGGAAGAACCCTTGACAATTTGCTTTCTTCAAGTAAATTCTGAATGATTATTCTCTTTGATTTACATCTATTATATGCTCTTGATTATTGCGTTCTTATTTATTAGATAGATTTTGTATGGTTTATATTTATTGATGCATGGATTGTTTCGATTTTTGATTTGTCGTAGACGTAACCGGCACGATAAATACTTAAATGTTGAATTCATGTTTTCAAAGTATATATCCCATGCTTAGAACTATTCTATCTAATTAATCCTTAATCAAGAATCGCAAAATTTAATTGTTGAAAATAGCATTGTCAAGGGGGAATCCCGATCCCTAGCTTATCTATATTCTTGAACTTTGTTTAATTACCGATTATTCTCTACCTTTGATTTCTGAAAATCAACTAAAAATTACATCTAAAATACGCTGATAATACCTATACCGTTCCCTGAGGATTCGACCTCGGATTTCCGAGTTTTACTACTTGTGCGATTCTCCTACACTTGGGAGAGCAGTTTTATTTTTGCACCAAGTTTTTGGCGCCGTTGCCGGGAAACGGCTGAGTTATTAGTATAATTTTAGATTTAATTTTTACCTTAGTAGTTAGTATTTTTCTTTTGAAAAAAAAAATTGCATCTTTACTACTATTTTTAATTTCCTGCACAGTTTGCATCAAACTCTGATATCATAGAAATTAGCTGTCTGATTGGACTCAAATTTGGTCAGCTGGTGCACGAGACATTTTTCAATAATCTGAACGGTCTGATTGACATTCTGAGATTTTTAAGACCATTAGATTAATACGAAACCTTGCTGCTGTCTGTTTTGAATTTTCTGCATTTAATTTTTTTAGAATCAGAATTTTATTGTTATTATATCTCATTAACCCTTGTTGCTAATTGAAAATTGAAAAAAAAAAACTTTAAGAAAAGATCAAAGGTGATTATTCCAAAAAAAAAAAAGGGAAAACCTAAAATTTCAAATTTTAAATTTCAAATTTCAGAATTCAAATTTCAAATTTCAGACTTCAACTCATAAAATTTAAAAAAAATAAATAAATAAATAAATAATTTGCTTGATCACCTATTCAATGAAATTTAATGTCATGTCATAAAATATTAAAAAAAAATCTCTTGATTGTTGCATATAGTATAAGGCATCAGCATAAAATATTTTAAGGGCAGAACCCATTTAAAAAGATAAGGTCGGGATTTCATCACTCGTCCTTAGCCCAAAAATCACCCCAGTGCATAAATATCCTAAGCTTAACTAAAATCAACTAGACGTTGGCCCCTAAGGACATTCGAGCTCAATAGGACGAAGACCACCGAAAGTTGCACCAATTTCGCTTTGTGGCTTAGTTGATGTCTAGGCAAGCTTTGTCCCTATAAGGGAGACAGTTCATCTGTTCGAGGCAAGTGGGTTTTAAGTGGGACCTTTGCGAATGCATCGTGACCCCTCCACTTACCTGGGAGCTTACCTGATCAACTCGGTTCATTAGACCGGATTGGAGGCTTAGGTGCCCTCTTCAAACCAGTTAGGAGCTGTCTAGAAATTTAAGAAAAACATTAGAAATTGAGGTGTAATGTTTTGTTGCATGTTTGATTGTGAATAGGATTTTTGTTTTAGGATGTCGTTTTAGGGTATCTTTAGTTGGTACTTATATTTATTTTTTATTTAAAAAAAAAAGAAAAAAAGAAAAAAAAGAGAGGGAATTATTTTGCATGTTAAAGTGGAATAGGGACGACACCGGTCGATTAAGTCGTACAACTTTAGATCATCCCTTTGGACATACCTCTGAAATTCCTTCGCAATATCTCACACCTTGTGAGATGGCTGATCTAAATGAAGATGCGGGGAGTCACCACAATCGAGAACGAGAACCCCATGTTATGACTCTAAGACAATACCTACAACCGGCTAGGACTAGTCAACCTTCCTGCATAATTTTTTCTGATAATGTAGGACATTTTGACATCAAACCAGGGGTAATCCAATTGCTGCCCAAGTTTCATGGGTTAGAGTCCAAAAGTCCGTATCTTCATTTAAAGGATTTTGAAGAATTGAGCATTACATTTAGAGTGCCAAACGTCACCGAGGATGTCCTCAAGTTGACATTGTTTCCTTTCTCTCTAAAGGATAAGGCCAAAACATGGCTAAACTCTTTGCGACCTAGATCAATAAGAAATTGGCAAGATATGCAGAGAGAATTTTTAAAGAAGTTCTTCCCCACACAAAGGACCAACTTTTTGAAAAGAAATATCAGCAATTTCCAACAAAAAGATAATGAAACATTTTATGAATGTTGGAAAATATTTAAAGACCTTCTTCTCTCATGCCCTCATCACGGATTCGAAACTTGGAGAACCATTAGCTTCTTTTATGAAGGTTTATCTCCACAGTTGAAACAGTTTGTAGAGACCATGTGCAATGGTAGATTTTTAGAAAAACAACCTGATGAGGCATGGGAGTATTTGGATTCCCTTGCTGAGACTGCCCAACTTTGGGATAACGGGGATAGAAACAACAAGTCTTTGCCTAAGCCTACTAGCTCTGTACAGGGAGGCCTTTACAACCTCAGAACTGAGGATGATCTTCATGCTAAAATGGCAGCCCTCACTAGGAAGGTAGAAGAAATTGAGCTTAGGAAGGCTGAGCCTATCAAAACTATAGAGCTTAGAAACGAGTGTTGTGGTATCTGCGATATGTCGGGTCATACTACTACAGATTGTCCCACCATACCGGCATTCAAAGAAGTCTTGCACGATCAAGCAAATGCTATGAACTCCTACCAAAAGCCTTATAACGATCCATACTCGAATACCTATAACCCTGGTTGGAAGAATCATCCAAATTTTAGGTGGAGAAATGATCATCCTCAACAGTCACACCATTCAGCTCCTCCACCTGTACATCCTACTTATGCACCATCACCTTCTCAAAAGCCAAATATCGAGGATACCTTGCAATCCATACAAACTTTTCTACAAGGTCAAGCTAATATCAATGCTCAAAATACTCGAAATTTTGAAGACATAAGGAACCAATTGTCAATGTTGACTACCGTCCTAAGTACCCAAGAGAAGGGTAAGCTTCCAGCTCAACCCCAACCTAACCCACAAGTGCACGGTAGTAATAATACGGCTCCTTCTAGTTCGCATACAGAACATGCAAAGAGCATCATGACTTTGCGTAATGGAAAAGTCATTAATCAGACCATCCCATTGAGACCGCAGGTCACTTCTAATTCTGATGCTCCCAATGCCGATGAAAGGGACAAAGAAGAAGTTGAGGTCCCAACTTCTACTAAGAAAGTTGAATGTCCTTTTCCTCCATCTTTTCCACAACGGTTAAAGCCGTTGCAAAATCTCGAACCTAATTCTGAAATTCTTGAGCTTTTTAAACAAGTAAAGATCAACATACCTCTTCTTGATGCAATCAAACAAGTACCCTCATATGCCAAATTTTTGAAGGACTTGTGTACTGTCAAACGCCGATTAAATGTTAAGAAGAAGACATTTTTAACTGAAAATGTGAGTGCTATATTGCAGCACAACATTCTCCCTAAATATAAAGATCCAGGTTGCCCAACCATCTCATGCATCATAGGTGACTTTAGGATAGAGCGAGCATTGTTAGATTTAGGGGCGAGTGTGAATTTATTACCATATTCTGTATATGAGCAACTTGGTTTAGGTGAGTTGAAGCCAACCTCCGTCACTTTGCAATTAGCTGACAGGTCAGTTAAAATTCCAAGGGGGATTATCGAGGATGTATTAGTCCAAGTAGACAAGTTCTACTTTTCTGTCGATTTTATTGTATTGGACACACATCCGGCTTCGAATTCACAGTCTCAGATTCCGGTCATTTTAGGACGTCCATTCCTTGCAACTTCTAATGCATTGATTAATTGTAGGAATGGCGTCATGAAACTTTCTTTTGGTAACATGACCTTAGAATTGAACATTTTTAATGTGTGCAAACAACCCAATGATCCCGAAGAGAGTAAGGAGGTTGATTGGGTTGAAACCATCGCAGAAGATTATTTGTTAGCTAAAGCAATTAACGACCCATTCAATGATAGCTTAATTGATTGGTGTCCTAATGGAACCGATGATGATGATTTGTCAGTCACACCTATTGTGGATAATCTGGATATCAAGATGGTCAATGGGTGGAGACCAAAAGTACGAGAATTTGAGAGGTTGTCGCCTCGAGAGGTGAAAATAGTACTATCCCATGAGCAAGCACCCAAGCTTGAATTGAAACCCTTACCGAAGGAACTCAAGTATGCCTTTCTTGGACCCGAGGACACTTACCCTATAATTATCTCGTCTGAACTTGATCATACCCAAGAAAGAAAATTAATTGATGTTTTAAAGAATCATAAAGGAGCCTTAGGGTGGTCTATTGCCGATTTGAAGGGAATTAGCCCCTTAATTTGCACACACCGGATATATTTGGAGGACAATGCCAAACCACAAGGCAAATGCAACGAAGGTTAAATCCTACAATGAGAGATGTGGTTAAGGCAGAAGTCCTCAAGTTGCTTGACGTGGGTATTATTTACCCAATTTCCGACAGCAAGTGGGTAAGCCCTACTCAAGTCGTTCCTAAGAAATCGGGTTTGACGGTAGTAGAAAATGAACAAGGTGAACTAGTTCCAACTCGTGTCCCGACGAGTTGGCGCATGTGTGTTGACTACCGAAAGCTGAATTTAGTCACACGAAAGGATCACTTTCCTCTACCCTTCATAGACCAAGTATTGGAGAGGGTTGCAGGGCATGATTTCTATTGTTTTCTCGATGGCTATTCGGGATATTATCAAATTGAAATTTCACCGGAAGATCAAGAGAAGACTACCTTCACTTGTCCTTTTGGCACATTTGCTTTCCGACGAATGCCATTCGGGTTGTGTAATGCACCTGCAACATTCCAAAGATGCATGCTCAGCATCTTTGAAAACATGAACGAAAAATTTTTGGAAGTGTTCATGGACGATTTCTCCGTTTTTGGCGACTCATTTGATGATTGCCTGTCACATTTACAAGCAGTCTTAGCTCGATGTATAGAAAAGAATTTGATACTGAATTGGGAGAAATGTCACTTCATGGTGCCAAAGGGAATTGTCTTAGGACATATTGTTTCATCGAAGGGCATGGAAGTAGATAGAGCTAAAACTGATTTAATTGCTAAGCTACCTGCACCCAAGACGGTTAGAGATGTTAGATCATTTTTGGGTCACGCCGGATTTTATAGGAGGTTCATCAAGGACTTTAGTGTCGTAGCTCGACCATTATGTAACCTCCTATCCCTTGATACATCGTTCAATTGGACTGAAACTTGCCAAGATGCATTCGAGAAGTTAAAGTCTATGCTTAGCACTGCACCCATCGTTCGACCACCCGATTGGTCATTACCTTTAGAGATTATGTGCGACGCTAGCGACTATGCGATAGGAGCTGTCCTAGGACAACGCAAGGATAATAAACCATATGTCATTTACTATGCAAGCAAAACCTTAAACGATGCTCAAATGAATTACACTACCACCGAGAAGGAATTGCTTGCAGTAGTATTTGCCTTAGATAAATTTCGCTCTTATATCCTTGGTGCTCCTATTGTTATCTTCACGGACCATGCGGCACTAAAATATTTGTTGGATAAGAAAGAGGCCAAACCACGCTTAATACGATGGATACTTCTACTCCAAGAATTTGACATCACTATCAAAGATAAAAAAGGAGTAGAGAATGTGGTTGCTGACCATTTATCACGATTAGTTTTTCATGATTCAGTGCCACAGTTTTCCATCAAGGACTCATTCCCTGAAGAGCAGTTGTTTGCACTTTCTAGTATACCATGGTATGCAGATATTGTAAATTTTCTTGTTACAAGCCGGATGCCGGAGCATTGGGGGTCGACAGATAGAAAAATTTTCTTGCGCGAAGTAAAGAATTATTACTATGACGAACCCTATTTGTTTAAATATTGCAATGATCAAATCTTTAGACGATGCATACCGGATCATGATATACAAAGCGTACTTTCTTTCTGCCACACTGATGCTTGCGGTGGACACTTTGCCTCTAAGAAAACTGTTGCAAAGGTCTTGCAATGTGGTTTCTATTGGCCTACTATGTTCAAAGATGCCCACGAGTTCTGCAGAACATGTGATCCATGTCAACGTATTGGAAGTCTAACTCGTAGGCAAATGATGCCTCTTCAACCCATTACTATTATCGAAATTTTCGATTGTTGGGGCATCGATTTTATGGGCCCATTCCCATCATCTTTTGGATATGAGTACATTTTAGTCGGTGTCGAATATGTGTCCAAATGGGTAGAAGCTGTTGCTTGTAAGACCAATGATCACAAACCTGTCCTGAAGTTTTTAAAAGAAAATATTTTTTCACGATTTGGGATGCCTAAAATCATAATTAGTGACGGTGGAAAACACTTTTGTAATAAGCCTTTCGAAACCTTATTGAAAAAATATGGTGTCACCCATAGAATTGTTACCCCATATCATCCGCAAACCAGTGGCCAGGTAGAGTTAGCCAATCGAGAGATCAAGCGTATTTTAGAGAAAACGGTGAACCCATCACGAAAAAATTGGTCCTTGAAACTATCAGATGCATTATGGGCTTATCGTACTGCATACAAAACCAATCTTGGCATGTCTCCCTACCGGCTAGTCTACGGAAAAGCGTGTCATTTGTCCGTAGAAATAGAACATAAATCGTATTGGGCAATTAGAAAATTGAATTTTGATTTACAAGATGCCGGTCTAGCTAGAAAATTGCAATTAAACGAGCTTAATGAGATTCGCAGAGATGCTTATGACAACGCTAAAATTTGCAAAGAACGAATGAAGATCTTACATGATAAATCAATTTTAAAAAAATCTTTTGAACCTTTGCAAAAAGTTCTTTTATATGATTTCCGCTTACATCTGTTTCCTGGTAAGTTGCGATCGAGATGGACAGGTCCTTACATTATAAAAACTGTTTTTCCACATGGGGCGGTTGAGATTGAGAATCCACGGGATGGTAAAATTTTTAAGGTAAATGGACACAGGTTAAAACCTTTTCTTGAGAATTTTGCAGATGAAGAGGACTCCTTTTTCTTAGGGGAGCCTTCTTATGACTGAGCATGAAGGCAAAGGTACGTGTATATTAGTTAGGATTATTTTTCTAGTTTTGTAGGTTTTATTTTCTGGATATCAATAGCTCAAGGTATTCCTCTTCTCTTCAATATTATTTTCTCTACTGTCTTTCATTATAGCTTTTTTGTATCTATTACATTGAGGACAATGCAATGTTTAAGTTGGGGGGAGGGAAGTATTTTGATTAAAAAAAAAAAAAATTTGCATTCTTTTCTAAGCAAATGCACATGTATTTTCATATTGAGTTTGTGCAACTATTACGGCAAGGAACATATGCATATTATGACTGATCAGAGACCTATTATTAGATCCCCGCACATGTACTTAATGATTATAGGAAGGCCTCAGGAGTTCATATTTGTTTAATGCATTTTTATTAAGCCGTATCTGTAAAAGAAGTACGAGTATCCTTGTCTGTACTATAAGGTTCATGATTTGGTTTTCACATAAAAATAGAGGTTGAATACCCTGGCTAGATCACCTAAGTGCCTTATGTTCCGACCTTGGTTGACCTATAGTCACGATGCAGTCACGTTATATGGTTCAGTTTACCTTCTCTATTTTGAAAAAAAAAATTTAAAATAAATAAATAAATGAGGAGATGACAAGTCTAACCTCGTGGCGTAGTTTGGTTCGAGTAATTAAGCCCGAGGGGTGTTTTCACCTAATGCCTTGAGCCAACTGGATCAAGAGTCATTGGCCGAAAACTCGCTACATGGACCTTGCTAGAGCCTAAGGGGGTTGGACTATTGTAATCACCATATGTCTTTAAAAAAAAAAAAAAAAAAGCATGAATAGGGTTGGTCGGGCTGAACCCAGTGACATGTGGTAATGGCTGGTTTGACTCCATTGTATTGGACCTTTGTGTACTTTGGATATTTAGTTGGGATTGATAGCTCTTTCTTTACATACGAACCATTCTTGACGAATGTAGACAACATGTGATATTCTGAAAATTTGATAGATCAGGTTCTAATAAACTGTAGTAAACACTTGCGAACTTGAGTAGTGCACCTAAAATTCAAGCGGTACCATGTTGTGGTGGAGGTATTAGTGCTCTAAGAAAGTCATTCTGTTTATGCATACTACACTTTAGTATTCCCCTTGCTTTGATAGTTGCCAAGCTTGAGAAAAATATATATATCACATGTGTATTGACTTAGATTTCATTGTATATCATTTTATGAATGATGTTTGTGGGTAACATTACTGCAAACCCTCACGAGACAACACTCGTCCACTAGGATAACCTAGGGGTTTAACGGCTTGTTGCACGTGCTAAGTGCAATCGTAATTCCCTACGAAAGTGGGTATGTATCTTTGTTTTGTATCTTTAGCTTCAATAAAAAGTCATAGGTTTTACCACACCTTTTGCGCTCTCATTTTATCGTTTGCTCGTTAATAGCTAGAGACTAGCAATAAGCCAGTTGGGGGGTGTGATGAGAGCACAAAAGTGCGATCTACACGCTGCTTAAATTAATATTATTGCTAACAAATAGTGATAAAAGTGCTACATTAATTTTATATTTTTATTTGGCACAGATTATCGTAAATCAGAGTTTAAATGTGCATTTGGTACAATTTGGGATGATTCATGACTTCAAGTCTGATTACACTGGAGCAGAATTGAACCTGGTCAAACACACTTGCACCCGAGCAACACTTGTCTACTTGTCACAGTCCCTTGAGTGCATTGGAATTCTGCATTGGAATTCAAAATAAAGAAAGAGATCAGCAGCATGTCCAGATTCCTTCTCGTCTCATCTCGCACAGCCATTTGAAGAAGATCACGATATAGCCGTCTACGTCCAATCCCCCGCGTCCGCCCGCGTGGAAGAGATCCGGATCCTTCTCAATCGGGCCACATAATCAGAATCCCACGCATCTCACGTGCATCGTCAGCCTTCCCCAGCCATTCGTGAGCTTCCACTCAGCATCCCGAGCCCAACACCCAGCTGTCCGTGGTGGTCTCCTTCTTCCCGGATCCGTGATCTAATTTTCAGCCTGGATCCGTCCGCGTGCAGCCTCCCAGCATCATCCCATGCACAATTTCAGCGTCCACGCTTCTGCCTTCCGGGAGTCTTTCCATCTTCGCCAGGACGATCCCGCGACCAACGCCCCCTTCGTCCGCCCGCCTCCTCCATCGCGTCCGTTCTCAGCCCGGATCCAGCCGCGATTACCTCCCAGCCCCATTCATCCCGTTCGTCCGCTCATCCCAGCACTCGTCCACGCCCCATCTCATGCGTTCGATCCAGTCATCCGAATCCCAAGCGCCAGCAGTCCAAGCTTCATCTTCAGCTCTCACGCGCTTCCGGATCTTCCTCCCCACCAGCGCAGCATCTGAGTCCCAGATTCCAGCGTCCGTTTTGATTTGCTTGGAAGATTATTCAAAATTTGGGGAGGTTTTCATTGTATAAAAAGGAACAGGGGGGATCGGTTCATGTGGGCTCATTTTGGGGGGAAGAAGAGGAAGAACAGAGGAGGCCGGCTGCTGCGGTTGAAGGAAGGAACAGAGGAGGCTCTCCAGCCATTTGGGAAGGAAAGAAAAAAAAAAAAGAGAAAGGAAACAGGGGATGCCCTGTTTCCGAAAAGAATAAAAAAAATGGTGAGGCTGATTTTTGTAAAGGGGGGCTAATTCCTTTGGTCAGGGGTGATGGAAGAACCCTTGACAATTTGCTTTCTTCAAGTAAATTCTGAACGATTATTCTCTTTGATTTACATCTATTATATGCTCTTGATTTTTGCGTTCTTATTTATTAGATAGATTTTGTATGGTTTATATTTATTGATGCATGGATTGTTTCGATTTTTGATTTGTCGTAGACGTAACCGGCACGATAAATACTTAAATGTTGAATTCATGTTTTCAAAGTATATATCCCATGCTTAGAACTATTCTATCTAATTAATCCTTAATCAAGAATCGCAAAATTTAATTGTTGAAAATAGCATTGTCAAGGGGGAATCCCGATCCCTAGCCTTATCTATATTCTTGAACTTTGTTATCTATATTCTTGAACTTTGTTTAATTACCGATTATTCTCTACTTTTGATTTCTGAAAATCAACTAAAAATTACATCTAAAATACGCTGATAATACCTATACCGTTCCCTGAGGATTCGACCTCGGATTTCCGAGTTTTACTACTTGTGCAATTCTCCTGCACTTGGGAGAGCAGTTTTATTTTTGCACCACCATGCAGTCCGATGGGAGCTCCAAAACCGTTGGGAAAAGTCGGTGGAGAACCTCTGACTCCTCTGCCGTTTTCCGGTGTTGGGACCGCATCTGCCGCCAAGGGCCCTTCGTGACCTCCGACCACGATGGGGTAGTTGTGTCAACGCACCGGCCCTCCGTCTCGACCCTCTCCTCCGCCGCACCAGTGACCTGGGCCGCCATCAGCACCGCCCCCTCAGTGTTCGAAAGAAATTCCCACTCAGCTGCACGAGAATTGATGCAGCCCCACACGCCCGCTCACAGCTCACCTATAGTAGTTGCCTTTGCAACCCACCAGCAGCGGCCTCGTCGACCTGGCATGGGACATGTTCGACCGCAACCCAAACAAGGATGCCGTCTCCTGAAACGGCCTTCTCGCTGCCGACGCCGGGAATGGCCGCCTCGAGGCCGCGAGGCAGCTGTTCGACTCGAATACCTCCTGGGAGACTGTCTCCTGGAATGCGATGATCGCTGGCTACGCCCGGAGAGGGAGGATGGCGGAAGCCCGGCAGCTCTTCGACCGGATGCTGCCGTAGAGGGACGTGGTTTCTTGGAACACATGATCTCGGGGTACGCCCACAACGGGGATCTGGCTGAGGCAAAGATGTTCTTTGATGCATCCCCTTACAAGGACGTGTCCACTTGGACGGCGATGATTTCCGGGTACGCCCAGAATGGGATGCTGGAGCACGCCAGTGGGGTGTTCGGTAAAATGCCAGAGAGGAACTCGGTCTCATGGAACGCGATGATCGCAGCATATGTTATCCTGTAGGAAATCCTAATTTGTTATCCAAACATACGATAGGATTAGTTACTCAAGATTTTCCTCCCAATAGAATTTTATGTATAATCCTATGGGATCAAAACCCACATCCCATCATAAATTTTATTCCAAACAGGCCCTGAGTGTCACGAATCCTGACCTCATGAATGGAGACCTTGCACAAGTATCCTAATTGAAATGCTTCATCTCCCGCTAAACCCTCATGAAATGGCTGTGAACCATGGTTTGATTGGAATAGCCAAGGACAAAGGTAGCAATTTTGACCCCAAATTAGCTCCCCAACCCTATGCATCACACAGCCAAAGACAAGGTCTAGACCCCTTTCTGTGGAGGTTCTTTCGAAACAGTAACATGGCAGCAGTTAAAGACTACTATTTGGTACCTAATTCTTATGTTCCATATGTCAGGTTTTGAATCTTTGTATCAAATCTATTGATCATCAAATCTATCGAGCTGATCCAATCTGAACCAGAAACAGCATACATTGCCAGCCTTACCATTTGGTACCTACTTTTTATCATTATATTACTGGAGAAGAAGGGACAGCAAGGCAAGGCAAATATCAAAGTAGATTGATAGGCTGAGATATCAATAAGCTTTTGCAAAGGGACGTGCAGAATCTCTCAGGAAGCCTCAGGTTCTCTAAATTTGAGGATAATGGACAATCATGCTTCTCGATGACACAGGTCGCAAAATAATTCTATGGGTCAAAATGGGACAGGTTAGGTTGTTTTGAAGGTTAGCCCAGGCCAAACACTCTGAGAGCACTACCTAAAATTCAACCCATTCCAATCTTTAACCTGAGTTCCTCAACCCACACACAACCTGATCTCAATTTTTTGAGCTCAGGTTCTCCCTTCGGGTTAGATCAAGTTGGGTCGAGTTGTCTGAATCTGTTTAGCAAAGTCACCTATAATTACGCTTGTTCTATATAAATAATATCTAGAAGTAAAGCAAAATGAATAAGAATAGCAACATGTGAATATAATATAGATTCTAATTTTAGATAGTTAAACAAACATTAGTGAAATCTTGAAAACAGAAGACATATCTTTCATATATATATATATATATGTGTGTGTGTGTGTGTGTGTGTGTGTGTGTGTGTGTGTGTGTGTGTGTGTAAAGAGAGAGAGAGAGAGATGAATTTAGCTACATTTGAGTCGATCTCTACTTAGATCTGCTTAAATCTATATTAGACAATGAGGATTCCACATCGATGTTCCAAACCATTGAACGTGATCTACTACTTTTAAACCACATACATACTAAAAATTATGGGATCTGAAGACCCCTAGCCCATACATCAACTGGTTAAAAGAACATACATAATTTAATATTATTTACACTATCTATTAATGGACTACTTGATGCATAGATTAGGCGTCTCCAAATTGTATGATTTTTAGTATGTAAATAATATAAAAATAGTTGATCATATCCAACATCTCAAATCATCAACATGAGACTCTTATCATCCAATCTAGACCTAATCAAATCTGAGTGAAAATTCACTCGATTGTAGCCTAGCCTAACACGCCCTCTCTCTCTCTCTCTCTCTCTCTCTCTATATATATATATATATATATATATATATGATTTTTCGTTTGTGTACCTTTATAAATATCTGAAACTGTCTAATACTCAAACTAAGCCCAAGGAGGTTAAGGATTTTCAACCCAAACCCAATCCCAGGCTGGGCTTGGGGTGGGTTTGGATTGACCTGGCCAAAATCCATTGCTAAACAAATAGTACAGAAAAGCAAACAATACTAAAGAAAAGCTGGCGAAGTAATTTAAGCTTACCATCACCTTGAAAACTAAAAGGATATTGCTTTGGTGGAAACCCAACAATCGACTTTGGTGCTCTACCTTCTCCTGCCTGAAAAAAGGTCCATTATTCTACCCCTTATGACCTTCAAACCTTCGGTAAATCTTTATAATAACCAGGTTCATATTAATGCAGCTAAATTGCCTAAAGAGTATTACTTTCCAAAAACATGTAGAGAAGAAAGCCAATTTCAAAAAAAAAAGGAAAAAACAAAAGAAAAAGAAAAGAAAATGAGATACCATTTACAATTACATTTAACCTAAATCTAAGTCAGAAAATTAGACCACATAATTGCCTAAGCCATTCTGACCAAATATTTTTTATGATGGATCCTATTGGCATGAGCTCAGAAAAGGAGGAATAATCAACACAGCATGCTACCTACGCCAATGATAACAGGTTGCATACGAGCCAATGCAGGAATCACAAACAGATTTAACATGACATGCTAATTCCATGTGCTCAATTAAAAAAATATAACAATATATTATCATTGTTAGCAATAATAAAACAGCATGCTACCTATGCCAATGATAACAGGTTGCCTTTGCAAGGAAGATCAAATCTTCGACAAAAGAGAATGATCACGAAAAACTGCTCATATAGGAATGATATATGCACACTGTGAGTAGAAACTGAAAGATCTAAATGTTATCATTTGAAAGGACTATAACAGTTCCATATTTATGTAGTTCTTTGCCACTCTTCTGGGAACCTCCATCTTCTATGCCAATAAATGGACACTCTAGACCACAATGGGAACCCAAAATTGTACTCTAGAGGCTCATCAGCCACTCCCCCTACAGTTAAAGGCAGCCATACATACCTGGAATCCCTCAGCTCTGCCGGCTTCCATCGATCTGCCATGAAGATGAATGAACCTGGTAACCCTGGCAGCGGGACTACAAATGTGCTCTGAGCGAAGAATGTCGTCGACCTGAAAATCTTGTTCCCTCCAACGCAAGGATTTCCCATTGTTTCCCAAGGGCCCATTATTGACTCTGCTGCATGAGCCAATGCTCTGTTTGGAGCCCACCCGGTACAACCAGAGGTGATCATGTAGTAGGTTCCCTCGTACTTGAACAGGGCAGGAGCTTCCCTATGTCGTCCCACCAGAATCCTCCTCATCACTCTTGTGACATTGAGATAATCATCAGTTAGTGGACCAATATGGAGCTCGCTGTTGTCCTCGGAAGAGTAGATTAGATAGGCCTTCCCATCGTCATCTTTGAAGATGGTCATATCCCTACTCTCAAAATCATGAGGGCGCATGCTATAAAGGTATGTGAAAGGTCCTGTTGGAGAGTCACTGACGGCCACACCCGCTGAAGCTTTGGTGTAGTTAGCATCATCTATGTGCATCCACATGACATACTGACCACTCTTATCATTGTATATCACTTTGGGTCTCTCAAGCACATTGGATACATGGAGATCATGGGTGGCATTGGTTCCTTCTCCTGACAGCACAATGCCTTCATTTGTCCATTCCCACAAGTCCTTCGAGGAGTAGCAACTAACTCCAATGATGTCAATCTGGGGAAGAATGAAGCATTTATGAGCTTAGTTTAAATTTTGTGATCACTTATTAAGCCCCAAAAAGTAAAAGCTAGATTAGAGAGATCATAAAGAGAAAGCATGCCCAGATAACACCGAAAGTAAACATTCCAGTTTGAAGCACAGATAAAGCAGACTCTTTAGACAGCTTATAACCATCTGTAATATAGGTCTTATGAATTCTTGGATTACTTCTCTTGGTTAGATAAAAAATGTAGCATATGATATGGGTATCAGGTGTTGCACCCGAGATACATAAACCTCTAACAAACACAAGCCTCTGAGGCATATTCATTTTTTTTAGTCAAGCCAACTTAAACTGTGAACCAGTTCCTTGATATAAGTAGAAAAAAACAGTGGTATCACAACAGAATCTCCTTTTGCTCATGTCATTTCAGCCTCATCAACATACTTCTCTTTTATGTACAATTACTTTCTTGTATACAACCCTTTCAATCTCCTCATGTAACATCAATGCCACCAACTCCATGAGAGTTTGCAGTTGTTCACCGGTACTCTCTAATTTCATACAGAATTACTGAAATCATTCAGTCAAGACAGACATTAAACACCACTGATTCTACACCATCAATAACAAAATGAAGATAAAATTCCTACATTTAGTCTCAAGTATCTTCATGCCATTGATGTCCCGAAGTGAAGAATATGAGTAAATTTTGTTGCCAAAAATCTAATATCAGTTGATCACCTGTTTCAAGCAAGTAGTTTCCATAGGGTCAACTTCTCGATCAACTCTCAATAAACAGTCCATTATCCAGTGTTAAAGAGCAGTTTGTGACTGTTAGCAACTTAGCATGCTAGACAAATAGAAGTTTGGTAATTAATTGTCCATGCAGCCATGCAACTGATTTTTCCGAAAATGGATAAAAAATTATTCTTGAGCTTATCATTCTACTTATCAAGCACAGGAACTAAGGAAGTGCACTTCCTGAAAGTCTGACAACTTAACAGCTACCTTTAATTATTGATTAGAGTCATTAGACAGATGTCACTTTCAACAACTAACCTCCAGCTTCTCCGAAGATGAATGCTAGTCCTTGAGGCACCTCACCACTAAATATGCCCAAAATACAGTTATAAGCATGACCACATTAGCGTAGTAGAAGTTTGTCCAAGAGAGATACCCACATAGCTAATTATACACCTAATCTACAAAATAAATACGTACATTAATTAATTCGATGTTTTTTCTTTTGTGATATATTTCATAAATCATCACTAGAATTATTAATCAAGCAATTGAAAGTACTTGGCAGACAAGCATGTCTAACATATTTTGGAGGTTTTGAGGCTATATAAATACCAATAGCCATCATATTCCACCAAAGAAGCAAAAATATTTTGTACCAAAAAAAAAAGAAGCAAAAAAATTTTCCTGAATGATAAATGCTAGTTTCTCACATGTTGATAAATAAATAATTATTACTTTATAAATGACATTAAGAAACTAGAATAAGTACTATGGCCACACATCATGACCGCCACAGACATATAATGACCCTAACCTAAAATCTTTAGAACAGCTTGAACATGCAAGTTTCAGTCATTTCACACAAAGTAAGATTTTCATCTTACTTGGCTTCAGGATCACATCGGTGCATATAGAACTCCATGTGTCTCATGAAAAGAGGGAGTGAGATGCTTGCCCCAATTTAAGAGTAGAATAATCATTTTGCTTGTTAGACAATAAAACATGCCCTCACCAAGATAATAGCGGTAGAAACTAGAAAGGAACAAATATTCACATATAAGACATGCAAAAGAATGTTTTTGCATGCTGCATATTGTATTTTTTTCCAAAGAGAGACAAATAAAAAGAAAGTCACAACACAGTCTCACAGCCAATAACACATTCCCACCTCATCTTAAACATGATTGATCAACTAATGCCACTCAAACTAGATAAATATTGAGCCATACAACATTAATAGACTTGCAAAGAAGTCAACAACTTAGAGCTAATGTGAAGTTAGTGACTGTTTTGCAATGATTACAAACCGGATGGCCCATCCTAATGTTCTTTGTCAAATTTGAGGACTGAGGGTTGGAAAGGTTGCAACAATGCAGTAATCATTTAGATGGATAGTATTTTTCTTATTACTTAATTGTTAGTGGCATATTTGGCAATAGCTCTACTTGTTCTGTACATGGGAGCTGATGAATAATAAGGGTCTCTCTCTCTCTCCTTTTGTGTGTGCACATGTGCATGCGAACACGTGTGTATATTATTTCTTCATTATTTTACTTTCTCTTTGCTTTTTGGGTACATAATCTATTGCATCTACCTAGAGGACTGGTTATGACTTATTCGATTAATTCTTAAGGGGCCATTGACAATTAAAATAGGTAAAGGCCCTCTCAGAGAAAAGTGAGTAAAAAGCATCTCTTTGACAACCTTCAAAGTTATTATGTGCTGAATCCAAAAATCTACCCATAGATAAAAGAGAATAACTATACATGCTCATGATGAAGTTCCCAAGCTGCTGTTTAGACAAGGAACTAAATGGATCAAAAATGAAGTGTTAAACAAAATGGCAATTAACCATAACTTTAATTCACTCCTAAGGGACTGGATTCCTATTAATCTGATTAGCACTTGCTTTATCACAGAAATAAAGAATTGGAGTAGCCATATGATTCCCCAGGAAGAATGTGTAAGTGCAAAATAATTTCTCTACAGCTGTATGAGCTATCATACAATACCTGAACTTGGCACTAGAGCAAGAGAAAACTTATTTTCTGCTTTTCCAAAATATAACAAGAACTCAAGAGAAGATGCAAAAGCAAGTGGTGTAATGCCAAATGATAGAATCACAAGCCATAACAGCAGAAGTGAGGGCTTTGAGTTCCAGCAAGGCAAAAGCAAACACAAGAAAATCACAGGTACATAACAACAGCCACAGAATGTGCAAGAGGACCATATGGTGGATAAAGCTAGAATCACCGTCAAACTGGCTCACCATGAAACTAACGCATGCTACCCATTCAAAGATGGTCAAGGCAGACACGAACATCTACAAACATCCAATAATAATGAGACAGAAGGATGTCTAAGGGGCTTGCATTATTAAAATGAACAAATGAAGTTTCAATAGGAATCAATGTTGCGTTTTTGATAAATTAGGCATAGCTAATTAGATCAAATGTGTGTAAACCCACAAACAACCACAATCAGAAAAGAGGTGAACATAATGAAAGGAGTCAAAAGACCAATGCCCATTTCAGACAAAGGTTGATAACTTGATACGATGGTTCAAATGGGAAATAGTGGGAAATACAGGGTCAGTTGTGTTAAAGGAACTGTAACGCACTGACTGAGTTCCAAGTTAACAAAATAGAAATATTTCTCATGAAATGCTCCCACAAACACGGTATCAGAAATGTTCATACCAAGCAAAAGAGGCTTGTAAAATTTTCTGAACGACACAATTCAGGTAGATATTTAGCAAAGAATTTGACCAGAAAAGAAAACTGGGCAGAGAATGGGAAAGGCCGAGAGGGAGTTACATGCTGACATCCTCAAAGATGTGACCATGAAGAAAAGGCATTCCATAAATTCATCTAATAGACGACCATGACGAATGAAAATAGCAATAAAGGCCTTTTTGGAGTGGCCTTTTTGGCAGAGGTGCAATGGTCTCAGCATAATCAAAGTTATTGAAAAATCACTATCACCAAATAATTAACTACTATTTCCAATGTAAATATGGTTAGAAATACAGTAATGAGAAGCATGATGACAATAGAGAATTAGAGATGTTGTTTATCATGCATGCACATGTGCTGAGATGCCACATTCATTTCATTCAAACTCAGAAGAATCAACAAACATTTACATGAGTTGGTTCATCAAAATCTCTAATGATGTCTAAGCAAGCAGCTGAGCAAATTAGTTCAGTTGGAATGCTCTGACATCAGTACACAGGGTCGAACCTCAAGTGTTATTTAGGGCCAGATCTTTGTTGTCACATTCTCCAAATATTTGTTTTCTGTGTATGTCAGGGGTTTGTGGGGTTGCTGGGTCTGGGGGTGGGGGGAAGACTAGCAGATCTTTGGAAAAAGCTAGTTTCTCTAAAAAGCATCATACATGATTTTTGTCGCAATCATGTATAGCATGATCATCTTTTTTTTAAAAATGTTTGATAACATGTAATGTATAAGAATGTCCATTACTTTGTCTTTCTTAAATGAGAGAATGAGAGTTTGTCCATGACTCTCTCTCTCTCTCTCTCTCTCTGCAGGTGGGAGTTCGATTAGTTTGATAAAGGATGAAAATCATGAAATCCTGTTGGCTTCTCCTTCAAATTTAAAGTATTAAGAATTTACCAAAGCTACAAAGGAATTAAGTGGTGAAGGAAATGGTTGAAAAGCTATGGTTACAAATAAAGAGACTACGCAAATACTGAGAAAGCCCACTTAAATATTGCTGAGAAAAGCCAAAATCCCACATTCTAGCTTATGCTATGGTACTAAAGTACCCCTCAAGTGTTGCTTTGATTAATGAATGCAAGCAGAGATGAGTACACAAAGAGAAAGATGTTTAAAATTTTAAAGAAAATATTGTATTTTGTAGTAGTCATCATAAGGAAAGAATATTACATGATGAAAGCATTCTTTACAATTCAACAAGTTGCATGATATCCATTATAAGATAGTAGACTATTCTTGCATAAAGTTATTGACACATCTATGTATACATCTCCGCATACTGGCCATTTATATGTTTGGCATTCTTTATATGATGCTATACATCTAGGAAGGAAAGAATCTTGCAAGATGAACACAATCTTTACAATTCAACAATTTGCATGATATCCATTATAGTGTATAACTAGTATACATGTCTGCGTATTGGCCATTTTTGCATCTTGCATTCTTTATATGTCGCTATACATTGAATCATTGACTCTACAATGCAATTGTCATGTCCTGAGCTATGCAAAGGGTTTTAGTCTTGGGATTGTTCATATTGACTACATGACTAATGAGATTGTTTATTTAGTCCAGCACTTGCTTGTCGAATTTCAACCTAATACCACACACTGTTATACCATACTTAGAAAGAGTGAGATATAAGAAAAAGAAAACACAAGAACTAATGAACAGATTTCTTCCTGACATAATCATCGTGCATCGTATTCCTTTGTTTGCAAGCCACAAACTGCTGGTATAGTGATCAATATAACAGTTTTAGACACTTACTAGAATTGTCCTTGCACTATGAATGAGTTTTGCACTCGCACGTACATGAACTTAAAATGATGATAGTCAAAAGTATATAAACATCAATTTCATTAATTTATGCAACAATTGAAGTCGTAGTTTCTTTAACCATGTACCCCTCTCTGATCCCAACCCTACACCTAAAAAAGTACTTGGTATCCCAGGATTTTACCATATCTGTCAATATCCTATGATCCATGATAATTTGTAGCAGTGGATTTTGCAAAGATTGATACACAGGTTATTCCTTTTATAAAGTTATGTTATCCTTAATAATGTTTTTTTGATTATAAATAATTTAATGTTTTCTGCTGATGTTTATCAGAAACCAATGGTTAGTCTACCAACATGTCATCTTGTGCCATAAGTTGTGCAGATATTGTATGTATAGCAGTACAGTACATGAAGTACATCTTATGTTGGCATGTATAATTTGTACAGTATTGGGTGTACTGTAGCATATCACTACAAAATGGATTAGTATGTGATAGCAAATGCTGCATAGTAAATTACTTAGTCAAACCTAAATTTCTTCATTCAAGAGAGCAAGTCAAACTTTTGCCCCTAGAACTCTTCCAACCTCATCTGGAACCAAATTCGAATTTGGATCAATCATTTGATGGTAAAATAACACTAAAATAGAAATTCAATACATTATTTGAAGAGGTGAGACAGGGTTTTAGGAATTTTAAGGATTTCTTCTCATCTAAATAATAAAAATTTCTATACTTTTGCATAGATATGTTGGATCAAGAGGTACACCCAAGCAATACAAGTTATTAGCTAAGAAGAAAATGGTTGAGGAAGAAGGTAATCAAATATGAGCACACCTTCATATTTCACATGACAATATTATGGAAGAGAAAAAGATTGTATTATTTATGCTAACAATGTCAACAGCACTTTGGGTTCAGGGGAAGGCTGGGGCACAGCGGTAGCATTGTTGGTACACTTACAAATGGAATTATGTAGAACCACCAAATGGTTGTCTATATATTGTGGAAAACATACCCAGAGATGGTGAATAGACAAAGCAAGGGTGAGGGCATAGCATCAGCAGTAGCACCATCAATAGAGCTTATAAATGGAATTATGAAGTGGTATGATATTGTGGATAACATATATAGGGCTCGTTTGGTTCGCAGAAAGCATTTTTCCTCCTAGGAATATGATTTCTGGGAAGCAGATTTCTAGGAAGATGATGCCTAGAAAAGTACTTTTGGCATGTTTGGTTGACCATGGAAAAGTGACAGATTTCCAGAGTGTTTATGTTTGGTTGACCATCCACTTTCCTGAGAAAGTTATGTATAATTCCTATTATATCCTTAATAAAAATTAGGTCTTTAATGCCTCTTTAATACTGAAGGGCCTTTTTGAAAAAAAAAAAAAATAAAGTAATTCCCGGCTCATGGAAAAAACTTTTCCATGAAATGTGGGAATCATATTCCCATGGAAATACAACTTTTCCATCTCTCTCCTTTGAAAACTCCAACCAAACAAGAGGCATCTCATTACTTTTCTGTTGACCACACTTTTTTCCTTTCTTTTCCCGCGAACCAAACGAGCCCATATAGGTGATGAATGGAACGTACTTGAACACTCTTGTAATGGGAGATGCATTGTTCAAGGGGTGATGATGATGATGACGGTGATGATCATGAGCCATTATTACACTGAATCATGCATTTGGATATATTTAGAAAAAGAAAAAAGGTGTAGGCTCAAAGAACATCAGATACATATTGGGCGCTTCTGATATATGGAAGACTCGCTATATCAAACTGTGAATTTTTGGGGTTGATGGAAAACCTTACTCTTTAATAGCAAGTCCAACATGGTTCTCAAACAAAATCCCAACATACTAACATCAGACATGGGTTTTGAAGTTCTTGGAGCTTGGTTGAGGATTGTGATATAAAGATTTCAAGTATATCATAATATCATGAAACATGGGCTAAGTTTGTGGTGTGAAATGGGCCACATATTTTGATTTCACCACAATTTTAAGACATAGAACACTAACCTAAGGTTACAAGTTCAAAAAAACCTAAGAGAAGCTAGATATTTCTCTCGGCGCAGCTATCCTAATTTCTTGATACCTTAGTTATGAATATCCATGGCATTTCACACACCTATAAAACCTTTTGGCTGCTCATCTTAGAGTTATATAAACTTTTCATGCCCCTTGCTACTAAACAACAAAATAAGCTCTCTCATTTTACTATTTGTCTAATTGTCACTAGTTTAGAATATCTTGTTGATTCCTGTGGAAAGTAGGCATTTTTATTTATAATTTATCCAGGAAAGCAAAATGCATTCACATTCTAAATGAATTGACTATGTCATCGGTACATAATATTTTTTGTTCTTGGATTTTGTGACACTATCTATAATGAATCAAGAGGGTGAGATTTGGTGCAATGATAAGGTTGCTCTATTGTGACCTAAATGTCACAAGTTTGAAATACAGAAACAGCCTCTTTGCACATGGGGGATCAAGCTGCATACATCTAACCCTCTTCAGACCCTGTAATGACAGAAGACTCGTGCACCGGGCCGCCCCTATCTATAATGAATCAAGGTAAGAATTAAAAGTGAATCTAGAATTAAATTTTTATCACTTTCTCAAAGCAAAATTAAGTTTTATAACTATTGCAGAGCCAAAATATAAAAAATCTAATGGTAAGTGAAATTGAAATTATAAATTTCTCATGATAATACACATCAATCTTTAAGCTATTACACAGGAATGCCCCTTGACAAACTTAAGTTGCCAAGGTTGAAAAATTGGGGGATGTCGTTCCATATATAAATTATGTTGCATATTGTTTTTGACCTTAATGAAATGAAATGAGATGGGAAAACCAAAAATTAAGCAAAACAAATTCTAAATTTCAACTGACCCGTGCAGCTGCTCTCCTATGTGCCTGATAAGTTGGGCCGTCTTTGTTCTCCCCATACCAATAGTAGGTCTCTGTCCTCCAATCAAATAAAATGCCCCCTCCATGTGCTTGAATAGGATTTCCCTCGGTGTCCAACCACAGTCTACCAGGATAGTAATACATGCTGTCCTTCCCTCTCTTGTTTGGGTCTATTGCACTCTTTCGATCAGGAAAGAAAAGGGCATGCAATTCAGAAGATTCATCTAAGAATTCATCAACCACTGAATAAGGCTTTCGTGGTCCCCTTCGTTTCACTGCACGCGGCGACCGCTTTCCTCTAGGGGGTGGCAAATATAAATTCTCTTCCTCAACCTCTTCCAATTCTCTGGTCACAGAGAGATGGCTCGAACCTATACGGATCTCTCCCTTGTCCTTTTGAGGGATCAGAGAATAGAAATGAACCATGAGGATGCATCCCACCAAGCTCCACAAAACTAGAGATACAGAGCATCTGGTTCCTGCACTGCAACGGAAAGCAGATGATTTCCGGTTTTTGTTCCCCATCCTCATTCTCCTTTTTTTTATCTCCAAGATAATACTGCAGTAGCAAAAATACAACCTATATAGATCCAAAGTGAATCAAATCAAAGTCGCATCCTAATCTATCCATTCTTTCCAACACTGAATAATGAGCATTTCATTGAACTTTCAAGAAAAAATTATATAAGGAACAAAAGTAGCGCATAATACTCATCTGACATGAAACAGTAACATTATGCTATCAGTACGGAATTTCCTAGGTGGAAAACTATCAGATAAGACATTCACAGAGCTTAAGCAGAAACTGAGAGTAATCAAAAAAAAACAAAATAGACTGTAAACAGTAACCGGAAAGCAAAGGGGAAAAAAATGTACATAATTTAAAATTTGCTAGGGCATTTTGGTTGAAGTAATTCATCTCCTCCAAACTCAAACAAAGTTCAAAATCAAAAAAGAAAACAAGAAATAGGTCATCTAACACTGATGCTGTCTAGCCAATCCAAGAGACAGATCATAGAATCAAGATTAAGGGCTCAAAAATGGATTTTTTTTCAAATCTTCAATCAATCAAAAATATGCCTCGAGGCATGCTCACAAAATTCAGTAACTTATGGATCCGACTCGAAAACCATAGAATCCTTATTTCAGGGCAAATAGTAGACAAAAAAAAAAAATCGCCATTCAAAAAAAAACAGAGCCAAGTACAGGTGGAAAGGTCAAAATCGAAAACTAACTCCCAAAGTCCAGACTCATCCTGAAAAAAAGAAAAATCTGCAACCCATCAAAGAGCAACAACCAAATTCCGAGGTCCAAACCAAGCTCAAGTTTCCATCAATAACCAATACAAATCATGCCCACCAAGAGAAATAAATGTAGAAATCACACATCGTAGGAAAAAAGATCTTGAAAAAAATCTAACAAAAAAAAGGAAAGTCCTCAAAACCTACCTGAAAAGGTCCTCGCCGCGGGGTGAGAATTTAGAGATACGGCGCGTGATCCTGCTGTCTCACCCATATTTAGGACAGGGGCTCACGGATGTCTATGTTCACCTCCCCCCCTCTCTCTCTCCCCCCCTCTCTCTCCGGCCTTGCCAACCACCAGGAGTCAAACATCTTCTTGCTGATTAGTTGTCAAAACAGGGTAGATCCCCAAAACCCTCGGTTCTGAAAAGGTTGGCTGTCCTTTTAGCTTCGGAGGGATATGTTTGGGTGTGGCTTGGACTCGAAGCACTGACTTTATATCTCCCCGAGTCCCCAGGATGGCCTTCGTCCTCCCCAAAATCGATATTGTTCTTAGTGCTCGAACTTTCTTGCCCCCGAGTGGGGTCTGGCTTACCTGTTTTACCGTTGACGGCTCTTTTATGGATGGTAACAATGTTTTATGGATTATTGGAAAAAATTTAATACTGTCCTTAGTTCCCCTTGACTTAATGATTTTTAAATTTTTAACTAAAAATACTCTATCATGAATATAGTACTAGTCCAAAAAAGAAATTTGTAAATTATAAAATAATAATGATATTACGTTCTGCTTTTGATAGTGTTGTTTGTACGCAGAACCGGCTCAATTATCATTTAAGATCCCAACCTAAAGACTCTTAGCTATAAATACATTGAGATTCCCAAGCCTAAAGACTTTTAGCTATAAATGCATTAAGACCCCCAAATAATTTCTAAATATATTTATTATTATTATTATTATTAGTGAGTTCATTTTTTTTTTTTGCTAAACAAAAAGAGGAAGAGGGGAGGAAGGGACAGGCCCACCCCCGCGTAGCAGCCCCACACTGGGCCCCCGTCCCACCAGGAGCATGTTCGATGCGGGCAGAATGACCGTTTGGTATAGGCCCAGCTCACCAGACCCCAGCCATATATTACTCATACCCTCCCCACCCGTGGCCTCGGCTCATTACCCCACTGGGCTCTGGCACGAGTACCCCGTGTGAGTACGTCACACCTGGCACCACCCAGGCTACCAGCCGACCAGTAGCACTTTTAGACCTCGTGTCCAGGCGCGGGGCATACGGTCCCCAAATTTAATCGACGCCCGTGCGTTTCGAACCTGGAACCACTTGGTTAGAAGCAAACGCCCCGTTCCAACTGGGCTACCACCTTGGTGGCAGTGAGTTCATTTTAGACGGCCAAATTCCTTGAGCCGCTCATGTTTGTATGCTTGTTTTTACTTCGCAATTGATTTGTTTTTTCATGCTATTTAAATATTTCAATTATCTTATATTCTTTGTTAGATTATTTTAAATTTTTTAACTATATCAAATTCTCATAAATTTCTTGGATTTTGAAATTGTAGCTTTAGCTAAATTGCTACCATATGATCAACTTGTGATTTTGAATGAACATGATTGACCCACTTTAGAAACTAGACTCTCATAATTAACCCATGCTAGTTCGAACTAAAAGTCATTTGATCGCGCCTGAATCAGAAAAATCTACCGTCTTCCAAACCATTTATTAGTTTAGAATGTTCTCCTACCCACCTTGACAAGTCCTGAATTTAAGAAAGTAATGCATAATTAGTAAGTACTTTTATGCTTTTGATTATTTTGCATGTCAATATTAAGTCATGTGTCGTTAATTAATCTCATATTAAATGTTACTCACTCGTAATGCATGCGCTGTTCATTGTTGTTACTTACGTAATATGTTCATGATGCAATCAATCAACCTATTTTTAAATGAGTTTCTTATAGTGCCTGCTTGTGCTATTATTGAATTCATTTGACTCAAAGATTAATATATTAATAAATAAAATATTAAATTCAATCCAATCTGACCCTCACAAAAGTTGATCCGACTTAATTCAAATTTTAAAACTGACTCAGATATGGATCAAGCGTGGATCACGTCAATATCTGATCCAAACTGACCGACTCATAGCCAGAGTTGGACCTAATGGTTAAAGAATTATAAGAGAGTTATATAAACTAGGAATATAATGGTATTCTTAATGCCACTGTTCGTTAAATTAAGGGCAGCTACATATGCATGGGATTTGGGGAATCTTTCAATCAAAACTATGAGCTTGTATTTCATTCAACGTTGCATGTTGGTTTGCTTGAGGATGGAAAGGGCTGACTGTTGATTTTTATCATATGGTGTAATGTCTAAATCCTAGTTATTTTTTTTCAACATGATTTGTGTCTCAAATAAGTTCAGGACCTGTTGGGGAGAAAAATGGACCACCCCACAAATATAATTAAAGCACCTAAATCCGACAACAAGGCCGAGCTCATGCAGGCTGCCGAGCTCAGAAAGCTGCCGAGCTCATCGAGGCCGAGCTCATTCAGGCTGCCGAGCTTCGAAGGCTGCTGAGCTCATGCAGGCTGCCGAGCTCAGAAGGCCGAGACCAGAAGGCTACCGAGCTCAGAAGGCCGAGACCAGAAGGCCGAGCACAGAAGGCTGCCGAGCTCAGAAGGTCGAGACCAGAAGGCCGAGCTCAGAAAGCTGCCGAGCTCAAAAGGCCGAGCACAGAAGGCTGCCAAGCTCAGAAGGCTACCGAGCTTAGAAGACTGCCGAGCTCATGCAGTCCGAGCCCAGCTCAAGACTGCCGAGCTCATGTAGGCTGCCGAGCTCAGAAGGCCGAGACCAGAAGGCCGAGCACAGAAGGCTGCCGAGCTCAGAAGGTCGAGCACAGAAGGCCGAGCTCAGAAGGCTGTCGAGCTCAGAAGGCTGACGAGCTCAGAAAGCCGAGCTCATGCAGTCCGAGCCCAGCTCAAGGCTACCGAGCTCATGCAGGCTGTCGAGCTCCGAAGGCTGCCGAGCTTCGAAGGCCGAGCTCAGAAGGCTGCCGAACTCAGAAGGCCGAGACCAGAAGGCGGAGCACAGAAGGCTGCCGAGCTCAGAAGGCTGCTGAGCTCAGAAGGCCGAAACCAGAAGGCCGAGCACAGAAGGCTGCGCTCAGAAGGCTGTCGAGCTCAAAAGGCCGAGTACAGAAGGCTGCCGAGCTCAGAAGGCTACCGAGCTCATCAGGCCGAGCTCATGCAGGCTGCCGAGCTCCGAAGGCTGCCGAGCTCAGAAAGCCGAGCTCATGCAGTCCGAGCCCAGCTCATGCAGGCCGAGCTCATGCAGGCTGCCGAGCACAGAATGCCGAGCACAGAAGACCGAGCTGACCTCAGAAGGCCGACCTCGTCGTCCATATGCTGCGGCCATGCCCTACAGCAGCCTCACCGCCCCATGTTTTACTTGCCGGCCACGCCATGACATATCAACCAGGGACCATACCCTGCTACGACTGTCAACGCCTCACCATTCCCAAGAATGTACTATGTTGCCCAATGTGACAAGCCAAGAGGGGGGGTGAATTGGTTTCTCTAAATTTTTACTATCTTAATTTAGTCAATCAATGAATGAGTGAAATTTAGAAACAATATACAATGCAAACACACAAGATGTATAGTGGTTCGGTGCTCTCCTAAGCACCTACGTCCACTTTCCAAGCGATCCCTTGGAAATTCACTATAATCCCGCGGATTACAGTTGGATTGTTTTCCAGGCTCACAATCCAAAAACCTTTACACTTTGGTTTTCCGGGATCACCAAGAACCTATGTTGGTTTTACGGGCTCACCAACGAACCTTCACAATTGGTTTTACGGGCTCACCAACAAACCTACACTGTTGGTTTTACGGGCTCACCAACAAACCTTTACAATGTGATTAAAAGAAGAAGAAAGTCGAAACACTTAGATAAGCAAATATAACAATTATAAGCTACAAAGAAGAGTTTAGAATGTAGTTATCGCTTGATGAGACTTCTCTCTTCTTTGTCAAGAATGCTTTACTCTTCAAGGGTGGATGGAGCTCTTAATGTCTCTTGGAATATGCTCAACCACTTCCTTTTGACTCTTTGAATGAAGCACTTGGATGAAGAAGATTAGGGCACTTGTCTTTCTTATGTAAGCTTTGATATTTTGCAAAAGGATACTTTTCTCTGATGAATAGTGTCTCTTTAAATAGTTTTCCTCATCCATTGGACACCCCCCATTGGTTAGATTTCCAAAACTATATGTTACTTGCTGTTGGAAGGACAAAAAGTACTTATGCAGAACTAGTCGTTATGCTTCTGCCCGTGCTTGGGTCGACCCAAACTTTTCTGGGGTCGACTCAAACCACTGTTCATCAGACTTGGGGTCGATTCAACTTTTACTGGGGTCAACCCAACTTTTATTTGGGTCGACTCATGCTACATTGGGGTCGGCCCTCTCAGGAAACGCAGAACCTTACATTTCACCCGTTTTTCACTTGGGTCGACTCAACTCTTTTTGGGTCGACTCAAGGTTCAGTTGGGTCGACTCAAGTTCCATAGGGGTCGACCCTCTCAGAGATTTCAGAGAACCAATTTTTAAATGACACAGGCTTTGGGTCGACTCATGTTCAGTTTGGGTCGACTCAAGGTGGGGTCGACTCAAGTTCCATTGGGGTCGACCCTCTCAGAGATTCCAGAGACTTGTTTTCATGAGGCTTGAAAATGGGGTCGACTCAACTTTCACTTGGGTCGACCCAAGTACTGTTTATCCGTGCCATTTTTGCAGAAGTGTGCCAGATGGTTTCTTGATGTGCCGGGGTCGACTCCACTAATCTTGGGGTCGACTCATTCCACACTTTGCTACAACTTAGGGTTAGATTCATCCATATAATCAATGAAATATTCTTCAAGCAATTTTGAATACATGTCATGGTGGTGCTACATACTCTTAACAATGAAAATTACTATCATCTCCTTGAGAGTACGTTTTGCTTGAAACTTTGCCGAATTAGAATTTAGAATTCACTATCCCTTATCTATCGTAAATTTTATCTCATTTTTAATCATTGAAATACATCTTGATCTCATTCTACTAATGTACTGAGAGTGACGAACTTAGTAATGATGTATCATATTACCTTATAATATTTAATTAGATATTCCTTCAATGGTTGTGTTAATTATCAAAATACCACTATCATCCTCAATCTCCCCCTTTTTGATGATTACAAAATATTGAGTATGAGCAGATTGTTACTTAACTTAAAATCAGTTTTAGAAGAGCTCAAGTTGCTGAATTTCAGCTTTTCAAATTTGAGAGTGAAGTCTCCCCCTTTTTCATCCAAATATTGCCAATTTGAACTTTTTGATTTACTCCCCCTTTCTTTTATATTTGATTAAAGATTGAAACTTCAAAAATTTGAGATAAAGCAAGAGTTTCAGATTATGTATCGAGGTGTGAAAGGTATGTGCCAAATTCTGAAATTTGATTAAAAGTTTAGACTTTAACATTTTCATAGTTACATATCGCTCCCCCTTAAGTGTATAATCTTTCCTATTATCATTTTCAATCTTGTTTGTCAACTTATTTCTTTCCTTCCTTCTCCCCCTTTTTGTTATCATCAAATAGGTGCATGGCAATTGATAAGTAGACGTAGTAAATAATAAACTGTGAAATTTTACTGATCAAAATGAAACATTGTAGTACATTAACGCCAAAACTACAATGTTTTTCAATCAAAGTGTAAAGTACATGATCAACACAAAATACATATGAGAACTAGATAAATCCTATCACTAATCAAAGTGCTAACATCAGCCTAGGGGGTATCTCATAGCTGTGATCTAGTCCTCATCCTCCTAACATAAGTGGCGAGGGGAGGTCGAGCCTGATGGGACTGAGTATGGCGTGGACCTCGCTGAGCTGGATGACTCTGTGTCGATACCTCTGACTCAGCTGCTCGGGGCACAGATGGACCATGAGCCTCTCTCTCTCTCCGTAATGCTCCTACCTGCTCTCTGAGATCGCTAATCTCAGCAGTCATGCTATCCATCCTGCTCCACATCCCATCAGAGAGAGTCCTCACCTGAGCTGATACAAGCTCAGTCATCCTACTCCAAAACTCCTCGGTACATCCCGTAGGTGTGGATGACGAAGGTCCAGCCTCTGAAGGTACTGTAGGATGATCCGCAGGCTCCTCATCCTCTGGGATGGGGTCTCCAATCTCTGGTGCATCACCCTCTGGTGCATGTATCCCAGCTCCTGCACGCACCCACTGCCTGTTCACCTTCTCATAACCCATGCGAATTAGGGATCGTGCAATGTACGTGTCAGTAAATAGTAGATGCCTGGAGATCTCTCCCTCTACTGATATGTCATGCTGTCGGAAGACCAGGGTGAGTATCATACCATAGGGCAAGGAGACTCTCGAATTGCATATTGCCTTTCTCATTTGTCTGATCATCATAGCTGGAAAGTTCAGGGGAATGCCCTGAATAACGTGCTCCATAACAACCAGATCTCGCTCAGATATGAGATCAAATCTCCCACTCTTCGGAAACAGTATCCGACCTAGATTTTCTGAATAATCAAAATCCTCTCTCTCAAAAATTAGCTGTAGAGATCTCAACTTACTTTCTGGTTTTTCCGGTGTAGCTCCTTCGCAGGGGAGATGAAGCAACTCACTCAAGCTTTTTTCTGAAACCCTAACCCTTACTCCTCGGACTTCAGATATAAGCCCTCCCATTCCAACTTTCAGGAAGGCATAGAACTCACGGACCAACCCAGGATAGATCACCACATCTAGGGAGCAAAGATACTCCCATCCTTGCCTTCGGATCCAATCACCCAACCGAAATCCTTCTTGATCCAAGAATTCAGAGTGGATCCTTCTCCCCGTGGTCACCGGTCTCTCCGCATATTTTGCAAGCTGTACGAAGGGGGAGGGAGGAGGAGGATTTCTACACGTGTCTCACCTTGTGGAGGCACTGTAGAAGATTCTTCAGCATGTCTATCAACATGTGTTGTCTGTGAAACTCTCCCGGATCTCTTAGCAACGGCTCGCTTAGGTCCCATTCCTTCCAAGATCTTGATCTAACGGCTTAGGAAAGCTTCCTTCTACTGTTTGGAGATGATTGGAAGAGATTGGAGAGTTGGAAATAGGGTTTTAGGAAGAGGACAAGATGAAACAGTGCCCTAATGTCGCTTACGGGTCCCCCTTTTAAAAGTGGGGTCCCGTCGTTGGGTCGACCCCAGATTTTTCTTGGGTCGACTCAACGTTGGGTCGACCCCATTCTGGTTTGGGTCGACCCTAGTTCAGAAAATTTTCTTTCTCTTCCTATTCCTTTTTAAAAATTCTTCCTTTCCTCCAATCCTTACAAATTCTTACTAGGACAATAATACATGAGTAAGAAATCTATAGATGACTAGTTTGACTAATGTTTCATGGGTTTTTCGAAATGGGAGGAGAGTATCATAAGATAACTTGTTCCTTCTTATATCTCCTCAATCAAAGGGATCACATATACCTAATTCCCTCCTAAGCATGCAAAATTTGTCTTCACTTAAAGATTTTGTGAATATGTCAGCCAATTGTTTCTCGGTACACACATGCTCAATACATATATTTCCATTTTGAACATGATCTCTAATAAAAAATGATACCTTATTTCAATATGTTTGGCTTTAGAGTGCTGAACTGGATTCTTGGTAAGGTTAATGGCACTAGTATTATCACATTTTATAGGAATGTTATCTAGTTTAATTCCATAGTCCTCTAGTTGTTGCTTGAGCCAAAGTACTTGAGCACAGCAACTGCCGGCAGCTATATATTTGGCTTCAGCTATTGACAATGCTACTGAATTCTGCTTTTTGCTAAACCAAGATACTATGTTATTTTCTAAAAATTGACATGTTCCACTAGTGCTCTTCCTATCTAATTTGCAACCAGCAAAGTCTGCATCAGAGTATGCAAGCAAATCTAGACAGGAGTCTCTCAAGTACCATAATCCTATGTTTGTAGTTCCTCTCAAATATGTAAGTATTGTTTTAACAGCACTTAGATGTGACTCCTTAGGATCTGATTGGTATCTGGCACATATTTTCACACTAAACACTATGTCTGGCCTACTAGTAGTAAGGTAAAGTAAAGATCCAATTAAGCCTCTATAAAGCTTCAATCTATACTTTTTCCTTTTTCATCTTTGTCTAGTTTATTAGTGGGATTCATTGGGGTGCCTATTCCCTTGTGATTTTCATTTCCAAACTTCTTTAATATTTCCTTTGTGTATTTAGTTTGATGAATGAAGATACCTTCCTTAGTTTACTTGATTTGTAATCCGAGAAAGAAGTTTAGTTGTCCCATCATACTCATCTCGAATTCTCCTTACATTAATTTAGCAAACTCTTTGCAAAGATCATCATTAGTGGCACCAAAAATTATGTCATCTACATATATTTGAACTACTAGCAGATTTTTGTCTTTTCTTTTGAGAAAAAGTGTTTTATCTACATTTTCCCTACTGAATTCATTATTCAGTAGAAATTTGCTTAGTCGATCATACCAAGCCCTAGGTGCTTGTTTCAATCCATACAATGCCTTATGTAATCTAAACACATGATTTGGCAATTCATGATTCTCAAAATCAGGAGGTTGCTCTATATATACTTCTTCCTCTATAAAACCGTTTAAGAAGGCACTTTTTACATCCATTTGATACAATTTGAAATCCATGAAACATGCAAAACTAGAAGTAATCTAATAGCTTCTAATCTAGCCACGGGAGCAAATGTTTCCTCAAAATCTATCCCTTCTTCTTGATTGTATCCCTTAGCTACAAGTCTAGCTTTATTTCTTATGACTACCCCATTTTCATCTAATTTATTTCTAAAGATCCATTTTGTTCCAATTACAGAGTTATGCTTTGGTCTCTCAGTTAATGTCCATACATTACTTCTTTTGAATTGATTTAATTCTTCTTGCATAGCATTTATCCAATTGGTGTCTTTTTCAGCTTCTTCATAAGTCTTAGGTTCTAATGGTGAAACAAAAGATAGATAATCATTTAAATTTCTAAGAGAGGATCGAGTTCTTACCCCTTGAGATGGATCACCAATGATTAAGTCTTTAGGGTGTCCATGTGCATACCTCCATTTCTTTGGCAAGTCTTGAGATTGTGGTGGCACGCAATCATTTTCCATTTCTTGATTTGGCACGTCATCAAGATTCAATTTTTCAAAGTCAATAATTTCCTTTCCAATGATAAATCATTTTCCATTGTCTCCATAGGTTACTACTTCACCCTTCTTAGATTCCAAGGTGACAAATTGTTCTACGTCACCTGTCATGTGTCTTGAACAGTTGCTATCTAGATACCATCGTTTATCCACCTTATTAGCTGCAAGACACTCCTGCAATCAAGATCAAGAATAAGCTTTAGGTACCCAAACTATGTTGGGTCCTTTAGGGTTAGTACTTGATGTTTCTTTTGGAACCCAAACTTTCTTGAATTTTTGCTTATGATTATTACTCAATTTGTTGTAGCTAGACTTTCTATAGTTACACTCATAAGCTTTATGTCCTAATTTATTGCAGCTATAACAAATTATATTTTCATTTTTGGCTTTCACAAATATATTCTTTAAGCATTTTTATTTCCTATTTGTTTTATATCCTAATCCAGCTTTATCATATATAGCTTTTTGACTATCAAGAATCATATTTAATTTAGTTGAGCTAAGTGTAAACTTGTCTACTAAAGATTTGTATTTTTCAGCATCTTCCTTTAACTTGACATTTCAGCAGTTTGAATTTTGGTTTCATTGGTGAATCTCCTACTTAATGTTTCATAGTCATTAGATAGTTTTTGCTTTTCTTTGATAAGAGATTGATTTTCATCTTTTAGAACTTTATTTTTATTGATTAATTTCTTGTGTTCTTCCATGAGTTCTAAAAATGCATCATGTAACTCTTCTACTGTAAAATCATATTTAAGTTCAGAATCTACCTCATCGTCATTAGCCATATGACAGATTTGGGCCGTCTCTTGTTGATCTTCCTCTTCCGAGCTTGACTCTTCACTTTCACTCCATTCAGCCATGAAGTTCTTCTTCTTAAGTTTTCTTGCCATCCACTTTAATTCCGGACAATCTATCTTGAAATGCTCGGCTTGTTACACTCATAGCAAATTGGCATTTTCTTTTTCTTTTCTTTGTCCTTACTCTTTTCTTTGCTTGAGCTACCTTTGAAGAAGGGCTTCCTTTTATGAAATTTCTTCTTTCCTCTCATAAATTTTCTGAATTTTCTTCCAAGCATAGTCATTCCTTCTTCATCATATTCCTCCTCATCATCAGATTCTTTTGATTCAGTTTTCTGTTTTGGAGTAGTAGACTTCAAGACAATGGTCTTTCTTTTCTTGACCTCATCTTCTGAATTTTGCCTCATGGTCAACTCATCGGTCATGAGTAATCCTAGAAGTTCTTCCAATTGCAATGTATTGAGGTCCTTTGCTTCTTGAATTGCTCTTTGGCCTTCCAAACTCTTGGTAGAGATCAGAGAATTTTCGCACTAAATCAGAGTTAGTATAAGACTTTCCTAAACTTTTTAGCCCATTTATGATTTCTGTGAATCGAGTAAACATTTCAGTTATGGACTCAGTGGACTCCATTTTAAACAACTCATACTTATGAACTAATATATTTATTTTTGACTCCTTGACTTGATTAGTTCCTTCATGTGTGACCTCTAGTTTATCCCAAATTTCTTTCGCAGAGATGCATGTAGATATTCTATTGAATTCACTTACATCTAGTGAACAGTAAAGTACATTTATTGCTTTTGTATTTAGTTGTGCAAGTCTTCTATCACCCTCATTCCAATCCATTTCTGGTTTGGGAATGAGTGTGCCCTCTATACTAATTGTGGGTGTGTGTGGTCCTCTAGTTATGATATTCCACAATTCATAGTCTAGAGCTTGAATGAATATCCTCATCCTAGCTTTCCAGTATGTGTAATTTGAGCCATTAAACAGAGGAGGTCTATTTGTGGATTGCCCCTCACTCATAGAACATCCTACTTGGGTTGTAATGATCTTTGTCTCTTGATTGTGATATCAACAAATACTATGTGAGCACCTTGCTCTGATACCACTTGTTGCCCAAGGTGACAAGCCAAGAGGGGGGGATGAATTGGTTTCTCTAAATTTTTACTATCTTAATTTAGTCAATCGATGAATGAGTAAAATTTAGAAATAATATACAATGCAAACACACAAGATATATAGTGGTTCGGTGCTCTCCTAAGCACTTACGTCCACTCCCCAAGCGACCCCTTGGGAATTTACTATAATCCCGCGGATTACAGTTGGATTGTTTTGCGGGCTCACAATCCAAAAACCTTTACACTTTGGTTTTTCCGGGATCACCAAGAACCTATGTTGGTTTTACGGGCTCACCAACGAACCTTCACAATTAGTTTTACGGGCTCACCAACAAACCTACACCGTTGGTTTTACGGCCTCACCAACAAATCTTTACAATGTGATTAAAAGAAGAAGAAAGTTGAAAACTCCTAGATGAGCAAATATAACAATTATAAGCTACAAAGAAGAGTTTAGAATATAGTTATCGCTTGATGAGACTTCTCTCTTCTTTATCAAGAATGCTTCACTCTTCAAGGGTGGATGGAGCTCTTAATGTCTCTTAGAATCTCCTCAAACCACTTCCTTTTGACTCTTTGAATGAAGCACTTGGATGAAGAAGATTAGGGCACTTGTCTTTCTTGTGTAAGCTTTGATATTTTGCAAAAGGATGCTTTTCTCTGATGAATAGGTGTCTCTTTAAATAGTTTTCCTCATCCATTGGACACCCCCCATTGGTTAGATTTTTAAAAACTAGCCGTTACTTGCTGTTGTGTTATTCATTAAAATACCACTATCATCCTCATACTACACTGCGCGCCACAAGCAAGCTCTGGCTACACACCATCTCCTCTCATGATGGGAACGGGCCATCCACGGCAACTCATTACTTCACACACCCACGTCCATCGTGACGGTAACCCATTAATTCGTCCAGTCATACCACAGGTAACCCTGCCACTCCCCCTATAAAAAGGGGAACTCCTTCCTCTCAAGGGAGGCTTCGGACTTCTAAATACAATCCATCTCCTTCTCCAAAATGAAGCCCCCCTCTGACTTAAGCATCGGAGGGCCGGCACCCGGAAACTCCGGCCACCGGCTTCTTGCAAGGTCCTCGTGGAGGATGCCGCCCGCTCGACGGATCGCCACTCCGCCCATCTTCACGCCGGAGCTCCTCCTTCTCAGCCGACGCCCGCCCCCGGTCCAAATTCCAGCAACAGTTGGCGCTAGAGGAAGGGGCCCGAGTTGTGACCATGAAGCTAAGGGGTAAAGGAGCCTCTAACCGCCTCCCGGCATCCGCATACCAAGTCCCTGGACACTCAGTCCAGAACTCACCACCAAGGCCTCCGGTGGATCTAGTCCCCCAAGTCCAACCAGAGCAGTTCAACTACTCTGTTCAACAAGTACAAGCACTCACTGCGGCAATTCAAGGCCTACAGCAAGTAGAAGACACCTCTACTCCCTCCTCATGAGCATAAGTCCCTCCAGACGCTGCTCGCCGATGTCATTTTTCTGTATAGCGTCGCCACCCGACCCGAAGCTCCACCGGAGCTCGACCCCCAAATCGGAGGGCTTGTCGCGTCATCTATTATCCCTAAGAGCTTGCGCCGAAGCCTGACGCTCGAGTACGGAAGCACCCATCTGAGGCGGGGTCTGTCCATGCCAAGCTGCGACAGGGAGCCCTACCCGAGCTCGACAGAAAAAGTCGAGGACTTGGAGCGGCAGATACAGATGCTTCGAGATCGAGGCCCGAAGCGAGACGCCGACCTTGACTTTACAATAGAGTCTCCATTTCCTCAATGGATCATGGATGAGGCAATCCCCCAAGGTTAAGATGCCATAGATTGAGCCCATATGATGGCTCATCCGATCCTCTGGATCATTTGGAGAGCTACAAGGTCCTCATGACACTCCAAGGAGCCACAGACGCTCTACTCTGTAAAGCCTTCCCAGCGACTCTCTGCAAGGCTGCTCGTCTTTAGTTCTCCGGACTAAAGCCCAGCTCGATCTCTCCTTTGAATAGTTGGGGCAGGCAGCTCTCGCCACTTTATTTGCCGCTAGCCGGCATCAGCGCCCGGACCTCGGACCCCTCTTCGCCATCAAGCAGAAGGAGGGAGAATCTTTAAAAGACTACATCAGTCGCTTTACCTCGGCCACATGGGAGGTCCGCCGATCTTGACCAGTCAATCGCCATGTTGGCATGAAGACTGAAGCTCGTCCTACAAATTTCTCTTCTTCCATCGAGAAGAGCTTCCCCACCGACTATCTTGAAATGTTGGCCCGGGCTCGCAAGTACGCCCAAGGCTGAGGAAGCCATGGCCTCTCGGCGGGAGGCAGCCGATACAAACCTGCCAAGATGTAGAAGAAGCACCAGGAGGAGCACTCCCAACCAAGTAGCAGATTCCTCCTGGCATGAGAAAGAGCCTCCTTGGCCCCAAGAGCCTAGCTCGCCTGGGGTCTCCCTTCCCAAAAATTCAAGACATACACCTTCCCTCACATCCATCCGAGCAGAGATCCTCATGGAGATGAGGGTCAGGGCTACCTCCGACCTCCATTGAGAATGCGACCCGACAGAGTCGCGGAAGCACATCGAATAAGTATGCCGCGCTTCATCAAGATCGCGACTATGATACGGAAGATTGCTACGAGCTCTGTGATAGAGCCCGAGGAAACAAAATTCAGTGTCGCGTGGAGGAGCGGAACAACAACTGACCTCCTATGCGCATTGCATCAACAAACTATCATCAGAGGTAGGCGAGTAGAGGCGCCTGAAGCCATCGAGCTCGGAAGTAGGAGCTTCCCTCAAAGCATCCGTGCACTACAAAAGTCATCTCCTTTTCCCGATGAAGACCAAAAGAGTGTTGAGCCCTCTTTACTGATATCTATAGCTATTTCCTTCATCATTGCAAGGCCTTTAAAAAGAATTTAGTACATAATGAAAGCTTGGCTGATGCCGTTATTTTGTATGCCTTCCAAAAGATGAGCGCTCCTCTGGCTAGATTCACAGGAGATTCCCACCCCAAGAAGTACTATGAAGTTAAATCTCTCATAGTCCAGAAGACCGGAGCTCATGCAGGCCTAAGCTCATGCAAGCCAAGCAAATGCAGTCCGAGCTGAGCTCGATGCAGGCTGAGCCGAGCTCAGAAGATCGAGCTCATGAAGGCCAAGCTCATGAGGCCCGAGCTCAAGAAGGCCGAGCTCATGCAGGCCGAACCGAGCTCAGAAGGCCGAGCTCGTCATCCACATACTGCAGACCACGACCTGCAACAGTCTCATGCAGGCCGATGCCGAGCTCATGCAGGCCGAGCCGAGCTTAGAAGGCGAGGCCCAGAAATGTCGAGCTCAGAAGGCCGGAGCTCAGAAGGCTGCCGAGCACAGAAGGCCGAGCTCAGAAGGCTGCCGAGCTCAGAAGCCCCGAGCTCCAAAAGTCCGAGCGCAGAACACCTCCCCAGAAAATCAAGCCAAAAGAAGCTGGTGCTAAGCCAAGTCTTGAGGGACTTCGAAGTTCGGAAGCCATCAAAATATCTCCCAAAAGGTACAGGACGGAGCCAGTTTGGTTTTAAATAATTTTAATATTTTACCTATCTCCAGGTCAGAGAATGCAAAAGACGACCTACGGGTATCTCTATCTCCAACGTCACCACACGTTCACGCTCTGAATAAAAGGTGCACGATCGCAAACGGACAAAGTCCATCTCCTATATGTGTCTCCAATGATGCCCCGACTAAGCTCCGAGGACGCCATTCGACGCCATTCGACGCCCTTCGAATCATTCGATGCCCTTCAACGACCTTCGACAACATTCGACGCCATTCAACGTCCTTCGACGCCTTCGACGACATTCGATGCCATTCGACAACATTCGACGACACTCGACACCATTTCGACCGACATTCGACGCCCTTCGATGCCACTTCGACGACATCCGACACACCATGTCAACGCCGTTCCACGCCATTTCAGACGCCGTTCGACGCCCTTCAACGCCATTCGATGCCTCCTAGCGACAACCACACCCCGATCTGAGTGGGGGCACCCTGCTGAAGTCGACCACAAGCTAAAGAAGGCTGCTGAGTCGACCTGAAGCACTTAAACTCCAACTGCATGAGAGGTACACCCTACTTGGCACGCACATCTCCCATATAGTATTTGGCTATATTACAGGATGATCGACGACTGGACTACTTCCTTCGCCCGAGCCAAAAAGCAGCTCGAACTCGAAAGTCGGGGGGTAGTGTTGGGGGGAAAAATGGACCACCCCACAAATACAATTAAGCACCCCAAATCTGACAGCAAGGCCAAGCTCATGCAGGCTGCGCGAGCTCAGAAGGCTGCCGAGCTCATGCAGGCCGAGCTCAATGCAGGCTGTCGAGCTCAGAAGGCTGCCCAGCTCCGAAGGCCGAGCTCAAAGGCTGCCGAGCTCAGAAGGCCGAGACCAGAAGGCTGCCGAGCTCAGAGTCGAGACCAGAAGGCCGAGCTCAGAAGACTGCCGAGACCAGAAGGCCGAGCACAGAAAGCTGAGCTCAAAAGGCTGCGAGCTTAGAAGACCGAGCACAGAAGGCTGCCGAGCTCAGAAAGTCGAGCTCATGCAGTCCGAGCCCAGCTCAAGGCTGCCGAGCTCAGAAGGCTGCCGAGCTCAGAAGGCTGCAGAGGCGACAAGAAGGCTGCCGAGCTCAGAAAGCGAGCTCATGCAGTCCGAGCCCAGCTCAAGGCTGCCGAGCATCATGCAGGCTGCCGAGCTCAGAAGGTGGCCGAGCTCAGAAGGCCGAGACCAGAAGGCGAGCACAGAAGGTTGCCGAGCTCAGAGGCCGCCGAGCTCAGAAGGCCGAAACTAGAAGCCGAGCATGAGAAGACCGAGCTCAGAAGGCTGTCGAGCGACAGAAGGCTGCCGAGCTCAGAAGGTTGCCGAGCTCATTCAGGCCGAGCTCATGCAGGCTGCCGAGCTCAGAAAGTTGAGCTCATGCAGTCCGAGGCCCAGTTCATGCAGGCCGAGCTCATGCAGGTTGCCGAGCACAGAATGCCGAGCACAAAAGACCGAGCTGACCTCAGAAGGCCGACCTCGTCGTCCATATGCTACGTCCATGCCCGTACCAGCAGCCTAACCGACAATGCTTTACTTGCCAGCCACGCCACGACATATCAACAGGGACCATACCCTGCTACGACTGTCAACGCTCACCATTCCTAAGAATGTACTGCACTGCGCGTCACAAGCAAGCTCTAGCTATGCACCATCTCCTCCCATGATGGGAACGGGCCATCCACGGCAACTCATTACTTCACACGCCACGTCCAATCATGACGGTAACCCATTAATTCCGTCCAGTCATACCACAGGTAACCTTGCCACTCCCCCCTATAAAAGGGGAACTCCTTCCTCTCAAGGGAGGCTTCAGACTTCTAATACAGCCATCTCCTTCTCCAAATGAAGCCCCCTCTGACTTAAGGCATCGGAGGGCCGGCGCCGGGAAACTCCGGCCACCGGCTTCTTGCAGGTCTCCGGAGGACGCCGCCCACCGATGGACGCCACTCGCCATCTCACGCCGGAGCTCCTCCTTCTCAGCCGACGGCCGCCCCCAGGTCCAAATTTCAGCAACAGGACCCAAATCAGTTGACTGAGGCTCAACTAGCCTGCCAGTAATTCCTTCACCACATGATTTGTGGGGTGATGCATGGTATATAAGAGGTTTCATATCCAAAGTTAGGTGACCATTTATATATCCTTGAAGCCGATCTATCTGTTAAGCTTGAACTTAGACATGGACTATTGATTCACAATTTCAATTCAAGGATCAAGTGGCTTGTTTAAGATGTAGCATGGATCTATCCTATCCGTGCCTAGTGTCCTAGTTTTGCTATTTTTTGGGTTGTAATCCTTCATTCCTTCAAATAGTTTTTTTTTCTTTTTTTTTTGGAAAAAGGGAGGAGAATGACAGCTTATTGAATTAAAAAAGAAAAGATGCATCTAAACAAAAAAAAAAGGTTATTAAACAAAAGTAAAAGAATATCTAATCGAAAGCAAAGATAACAGTTTCAAAGACATTTAATAGTTCTGCCATCAAAAGAAATTTTAGAATAGTTCAACCGGGCAAGGGTTTTCGAGAACCAGAGATAGGAAATCCTGTATTTTGTGATGCTAGAATATATGCTGCAAGGCAAAATGACTGAAATGCTCCTAATTAACCCAATCTGTGCACATGTGACTCAAAGCCTTTGGATTCAACACCACTTAAAGCAGCCTATGAGGTAAAACAGAACTGATTAAGAGGAGCACTCAACATAAACATGAGACTTTAATTGCACACTAGAACCTAGGGCTGCAAAAGAGTTGAGTCGACTTGTAAGCCAACTTGGTCTCAGCATTGACCTTGCCCGATCCCATATTTGAAGACTTGTGAGCTGGTTTGGGTTCAAATTAGATTTGAACTAAATTCGTGGTCGTGTGTTATCTATGTCTAGTTTGTATCAACAAAAAATAGGTCTAACGCAACCTGAACTTGATTTGGTCAAACCCAAAACTAGAATATAAAACTTCCTTCTCGTTTATTATAAATATCTTTTCTAATTCATTAAATGAACTCTCATTTAAAATAATTCATCTTTTTTCATCTCAATAATTACATCTCTCTTACCTATTTCACTTATTATATTTAAACATTTATATTTTCTTCATTTGTTCTATGGATTCTATTTATAATGTTTTTAGAAAAAATAAGCATCCTAATGCATGAAGCTCTAACTACTACAAGGCTAGGAAGGGTCTAAGCTACTGACCTTACCTCCACATGTGGAGAGGCACATGATACCTATTTGCCATCTCTTATTAATCCCTCAAGTACATCAATATATATTTCAAGAATCATTGTTTGCAAATTTAAAAATGATCATTACTTGGATGAAAATTGAAAGGTTTTGAATGAAAATTTAAGTTTAAGTTGACTCTTTTTAAGTTTATTTGATTTTTAGTAATTTTATATTCAATTATGAATTATAACTAGTTGCTCAACTCAAACTACAAACCTGACCTGACCTTGGTCATCACCCAAACCCGAACATCTCAGGTTGGGTCCAGGTCATACTTGACCTCCGTCCAACACGTATAATCCTCTGGATCTAAAATTCTTTTCATAGACTCAACCCAACCCCAACCCGAATAACCTAATTGGTTAATCCAAATTCAAAATCATGACTAGAGCTAATCATAGGTTGGGGTCTAAGACCTAAATTCTATTCATTTTAATCAGGCTTTCGACTGGGTCTATTCAAAATTTGATCTTTTTGCGCCCAAGCTCAGCCTTGATAGCTCTAACATGACTAAATTGAAATTGAGTTGGACCAAGGTCAAGTATGCCCCTATCTGACCTACATGTTTGCAACCCTACCAGAATCTTTTTATTTGATTTGAATTTTCCTTGTTTTTGTTTTTCCTATTCGATTTTTTATGTATAATTGGTATTTTGGATGGCACCATCTATAGGACCATTTGTTTAGGCTGGCATTTGGATGTTAGTTAACTAATCAAGGGTAGTTATCTTTAACTCTAAGTAAACATCACTTATCCACGCATTCATGAGAGAAACTGTTTGATTGCTGCTTAGTTAACTATCATTGTTTTGCTAAGCTGGAGAAAAATTATTGTTTGGTTGAAAAGGTGTTAAATTAAATGGATAAAAGCCAATTTTAGGATATAAAAAATACTGCTTTTATACTTGGCCTTCTATTTGGTTAAAAAGGCCAAGGACCTCACTTATCCTCGAAGCCTTGAAGCAAAATAATACACAAGCCAGGCTCTAGAGTGAGATCCCAGCTCTAGAGTATAGATCGGAGGTTTCTCTCTACTTACACCATATCCTAACAAGTAGTGGAGCCTAAAGGCTAGTTAGATGGTAAGCCATGTGTTACTAGAATCTAGGCAATAATAATAAAGGGGTTTGCCCTCAGTATTGGAAGTAGGTTGGGTATTAAGATCTAATTTATTAGAATGAGCGTAGAGGCCACTAATTGGAATCAAGAGTGTTGGATAGGACTTCTTACATCATATTCGAATCAATGGCATGAAGATCAGCTAAGATAATGGCATGTGGCTAGAGTTAATCATGGGATGGGCTTGAGCACAAAAATGCCAAATTTTAGCTAAGCTCGGCTGAAAGCTTAACTTAAAATAAATATAATTTAGGCCTGAGACCCGCCCGATGATCAGCTCTATACATGGATAGGCTTGAGAAGGACAAATGATAGTTAAAAGATAGATGGAAATGATTGTGTACAGACCGATCAAGTTATCATATGGCACCATGCAAGGTAGTCTGAGTGATGTTTAAAAAGCAACAATTGAACTAGATCGAGTAGTAAGTCACTCGAGATATAGGCCTCAAAGACAAGTGGTGAAACATAGACCAATTGAGAGTATAGCCTACCCAAGAAGCTGTGTTAACCTAAAAGCTGATTATGCTCTATGGTGATTCATGTGGCTAAGTTATCAGTCCGATACAGGGTAAAGACCTGAGAGCAGGATACGAGAAGGGGAGATAGTTATCGAGAGACTAGAATGTGGGAGTAGAGTAGACAATTTGGAGATTGAAACTAACCGTGAGAACAGTCAAAAGAAAATGATGAGAGTGGAGTTAACTGAGAATAACATGTGTCAATGCTTGAATAAGATAGTTGTCTAACAATAAAAATATGTATAATTTATATTGTGATCCCAAGACCATGACCTTCGCCGATCAATGACCAGCAATTTCATTTTACCCTTTCAGTTATTTTCAATATCTCTATTTTTTTAGCTCTTAGTATCTAGTCATGGTAGCATAGCACCATAGTTATCCCTTCCTTTCTCAGAAGGTAGCATCCCAGAAGTAAAGTACTTAAAGGTTCAAGGTAGCAGATCCCAATATCTTATATTTTTCCAGTTTGGATACCAATGATACATATGTGGCATCTATCCAACCCAACCATCGATTGTTTTTTCCTCCTTTTCCATTAAACTATTTTCTAGCACATCTAGCAGGATATGATAATCACTATGATGCTACTTAGGAAGAGAAGTGATGCTCGACTATCAAGCTCTGTAGAAATTCAAACTCACAATGCTACTAATAAACACCAGTCACCTCAGACTGGGCCATCTGACAGAGTCTATGTGCTCAGTTTAGAGTGGAGGTTTTTAGTGGATAGACCGACTCTAGCTCTCTAGGAGATAATGATTTCAAAGGCTCCTTCGGTGATATTAGTTTAGCCCTTAGTTGATCCTTGGTAGGATAATGTCTTGCAATTCAGATTTTATATGGAAGACAGCCAGTGACACCGACTAGAGGCAGTTACGAGTCAAGAGGCTATTATGTTAAGACCATTTGTTAAGCAACAAGTGTCTTTCACAACTATGATTGCCAAAGTAAGTTGAGAGACTCGCCTTTGCATTTTCTAACTATTAGCAGCATGACTTGTCTTGTCCTGTAGCTGTATAGGAGTGTTAGCAGTATGACTTGTCTTGTCTTGGTAGCTGTATAACAGCCTGTATTATTAAATGTATCTTAGCTATAACTTACTTGTACATAGCACCCTCATCTATAAAAGAAAGGGCTATGACACTGTTTCGATTATGAATAACAGAGTATAAGCCTTTCTTCCCTATCTTTCTCTCCTCTTCATCTCTCTCAACATGGTATCAGAGCTACGAAGATCCTGAAATAGTTCTCCTCTTCCTTCTTTTCTCTCCTCTCGTAGGCCACCACCGGCCACTTCTTCTTCTTCTTCTTCTTCTTCTTCGGTGGCGAGCATCACCAGGATCATCGGGATCTGGCACATCCATTCTCCTTGGGAGAGTTACTTCTTTTCTTTGGATTTTCTTTGTGGCATTTCATCAAATATCCAACACACACATACCTTTTCTTGTGGAGAACCGGCCAACCCGCGGCAGTGCAAAGGCTCTGTCGTATGTCACCAACTCAGGAGGAGGAGCCCGTCCATCCATCTGTTATCAGGCGCCGGCTCCGGAGAAGAGGACTGTCCTCTGCTTCTTGTCCATCGATGACGCCATCCCCTCTTTATGACGATGCCATTCACTCCGAAGAAGAGGACTGTCCTCTGTATTATTGAGGTCGACGCCATCCCCTCCTTCGGCGAACATGCTTCTTCTTCTCAATTCTTCGGCAGCTGCTTCTCCGCCTTGGGTTTCTTCTCCGCCGCCGTCACCCACATCGAGCCCGCCTGCCGGAGCTCGAAGTGGAACTGAGAAGAAGGTCCATCTTCAACCTCTTCTCCGCCTTGGGTTTCCCTTCATCTTTCCTCGAGCCAGCGAAGTCCTTCTTTCCTCTCCATAGAAGAAGGTCTGGTGAAAGAATTGACAAGAAGGGAAAAGGTACACTACGTTTTGCCCCACCCCCAACTCAGTTGAAAGTTGAAAAGGCCTTGCTTACGTCGCTCTGTAATTATTAAGACGTGACACAGAGCCGCAAGTAAAGGACACAAAGCCGCAAGTAAAGGGGCCTCTCCTTGTGGCAAGTACAAGAGCATGATAACGGAAGGGTTTTGGTCACTATCATCTGAGAAGCCAGCTACAGCTACGGGGACGTGACACAAAAAAAAAATTGAGATTTCAATCATGGCTTTATCAACTGATGTTACACGCCCTATTGAGGTCGTTCTAAATGGAACTAATTATAACATTTGGTCTCAACAGATGTCTATTTTTCTTATTGGGCACAGATTATGGAGATGCATCACCGGAGATAAGAAAGCTCCTACCTAGGGTCTTACAGAGTCTGATGTTGATTTTGAAGAACGACGGGAGAAGTGGGAGAGTACACACTGTAAGATTTTATCTTGGTTATTAATACATCTGTGCCTTCCTTTCAAACTCTTCTCCCAAAATTTCGAAATGCCAAGCTTGCATGGGAATTTCTGGCAAATCGTTATAATTGTTCAAGTGACTTGGCTCTTCAATTTCAGTTGGAGTCTAGGATTCACCAGTTGCATCAAGCATCTGGTCAATCCATTCTTGACTTCTATTCACAGATCAGCAATCTCTGGGATCAGCTTTCCCAAGCTGACGCTAATTTTACAAATGAGGACTTTTCTAAGAAGTTTCAAGAATATCGAGATCGTCGGCAATTTATTCAGCTTATGATGGGCATTCGCGATGAATTTGAGACTACTAGGGCTTTCGTACTTCATCGATCTTCTCGACCGACTATGGAGGTCACCCTCACTGAGCTTATTTCAGAGGAAACTCGTCAGACTACTCGTCGAGGCGTCCCTACTGATATGGTTATGGCTACATCAACTAGTATTTTACCCACCCCCCTTATCTCCTCTGCTTCTATTTCAGTTGCTGCAGCTACCTCTTCAAAGTCAGACAAAGAATAACCTAGTAAATTTTAGAAACAGTGTTTCTATTATGGCAAAATAGGCCATAAGATCTCAGAGTGCAGGAAGAAACAAGCTGAGGAGACAAAGACAGCCCAGAAAGCCCAAATGATCTCATCACACCGGTTTGCAGTCATTGCTTCTACTGATTCGTCTGCTTCTGCATCCTCTTCTTCTATGCCCACTTTATCCCTTACTACAACTGATATTGAGGCAATAGTTCATCAGGTTCTATCTTGCATTGCCCTCTCTACCATCTCAGGTAAACCCTCCTCCTGGTTCATTGACTCTACCTGCTGCAATCACATGACTTCTGATTCATCCCTAATTTTCTTGAGCACAAACCCAAATTCTGTTCCTGTTATTTACACTGCTAACGACTCTCTTATGGATGTAAGCCACATAGTTTCTGTCTCTAATCCTACCCTTTCTTAATCTGATACATATCTTGTTCCGAAATTATCCTTCAACTTACTGTCCGTTGGTCAACTTATGGAACATAGCCTTAAAGTAACTTTTACTGATAGAGGTTGTGATGTGCAGGATCAGAAGACGGGTTAGCTCGTTCGGACCGGGCATAAAGTTGGTCGTTTATTTGAGCTCATATCACTACACGTTCCTAACTCTAGTCTTATTCCATCAGTCGCTGCTATATCCTCAAGTCTCTGGCATTCTCGATCAGGACATGCTTCTCCGTCTCGCGTTCAGTTTTTGGCTTCAAATGGTTATCTGGAAAAAGTTAATTTTGAACCTTTTGATTGCATCTCTTATTAATTAGGAAAATAAAATGCTTTACCCTTTAACAAAAGTGTTTCTTTCTCTACTGCACCTTTCGACTTGATACACTCTGATGTTAGGGGACCTACTTTTGTTACCACTAAGGAAGGATTAAAATATTTGTGATATTTATTGATGACTACTCACAGTATATATAGCTTTATTTTTTACGTGATCGTTCTGAATTGCTTGACAATTTTCGTGATTTTCAATAGATGGTTAAAACTCAGTTTGGTCAGCCCATAAAAGTTCTTCGTAGTGACAATGCCATGGAATATACCTCTACCTCATTTATGGAAGCACTTAAACAAGATGGAACATTATCTCATCGTCCTTTTCCTTACATCTCTCAGCAAAATGGTCGTGCCGAATGAAAATATCGATATATCTTAGACATTGTCAGGTCATTTCTTCTTTCTGCTGCATTACCTAAATCATTTTGGGGAGAGGCTACTCTTATAGCAGTCTATACCATCAATCGGGTACCTTCTTCCACAATCTCAAACAAATCACCATATGAAGTTCTTTATGAAAAAATTCCTAATTACTCTTTTCTAAAAGTCTTTGGTTGTGCTTGCTTCGTTCTACTTCCTTCATATAAACATACTAAACTTGGACTACGATCACATCTTTGTTGTTTCCTTGGTTATGGCATCGAACATAAGGGTTATTGTTGTTATGACCTCATAGCCAAATGACTTCGTATATCCTGACATGTCCACTTTTGGAAACACAAAATGTTTACCAACATATCTCCACTTTTCACAGGTTCTCCTCAGTATTCCCCAGTCTTCAACAATCCTCCCTTTGATCTCTTTCCAGATTCCTCTTCTGTTGCAGGTGATTAGAACTCATCAAGAGACTGCTCAATGCCCGACTCCACCGAAGCTGGATCGTCCACTGATCCAATCAGCACAACTGGATCATCCCTAGTACTACCCTCCATTGCTCTAGTCAGGTACGATCCACTCTATCTCATCTTAATAACTATCATTATTTTTTTGCTCTTGCTACCCTCTAGTAGTCTCAGGGAATCATGCACTTCGGAAATTTCTTGGACGACAGTTTGAGATGAAGGATCTAGGATCCCTTAGCTACTTTCTTGGTCTCGAGATGATATCCAACTCCGATGGCTACTACCATTCCCAAGCTAAGTATGCTTTCAAGCTGATATCTCGTGCTGGGTTAACAGATAGCAAAATTGTGGAGAGTTCTCTAGAGATGAATGTTAAGCTTCTTCCCACTGATGGCGAACCATTGACAGATACTTTGTATCGACAGTTGGTTGGTAGTCTCATCTATCTAACTGTTACACGCCCGGATATATCTTATGCAGTCATATTGGTCAGTCAGTTTATGCATGCACCGCGTTCTACACACTATGCAGTAGTCCTACGTATTCTCCGGTATGTTCAGGGTACATTGTTCCATGGTCTTTATTTCTCAGCCCACTTTACCTTGGATCTTCAAGCTTATTCTGATGCTGATTGGGTTGGAGACCCTACAGATCGTCGTTCTACCACCGATTATTATTTCTTGCTTGGTTCTTCTCTCATTTTTTGAAAAAGCAAGAAACAAATGGTTGTATCTCGCTCTAGTACAGAGGCTGAGTATCGTGCATTGGCATATACTACTTCTGAATTCATTTGGCTTCGATGGCTACTCCATGATATGGGTATTCCTCTGACTAGTGATTCCTCTCTCAATTGTGATAACATAAGTGCTATGCAGATTGCTCATAATGATGTGTTTCATGAGCGAACAAAGTATATTGAGATATATTGCCACTTCATTCGGCATCATATCAAGCAAGGCACCCTTCAGTTGGTACATGTTGCTTCTGCAGATCAACTCGCTGATATTTTTACGAAGGCTTATCCACCAGGGCGTCATCGGGATTTGATTCGCAAACTCAAGTTGGCATCTTTGCTACTATCTGGAGTTTGAGGGAAGATATTAGCAGTATGACTTGTCTTGTCCTGTAGCTGTATAGGAGTGTTAGCAGTATGACTTGTCTTATCTTGTAGTTGTATAACAGCTGTATTATTAAATGTATCTTAGCTGTATCTTACTTGTACATAGCTATCCTCATCTATAAAAGAGTGGGCTATGACACTGTTCCGATTATGAATAACAGAGTATAAGTCTTTCTTCCCTGTCTTTCTCTCCTCTTCATCTCTCTCAACACTAACCAATAGCATACACTGCAATATCCACCAATCAACCTAGTGGTGAATATGGTCAATAGCAGCCACTGTGTAGCAAATATATTGGATGACTCTCATCTATGAAATTGATAGGATATTGGGGAGATTTGACCTACAAAAATATATGATCTATGAGAAAGGAAAGGCTGAAATACTATGCTAGTGAATCCTTAACGTCCAAGGACCAAGATAACAAAGTTGATGCTCTGCGAGCAAGTGTGGATCCTATGTGTCAAGTTGTGCAAGTTGTTACTAATACTGTAATTAATCTTAAACCAACTCTAGAACCCGAGATGAATTTTGACCATCCGGAGCCATGGCTAAGTGCAAGGAGGGGCTACATCAGTGTGCGAGTTGTCCCAAGACAAGTTTCTGTGCTAGGGATTGGTTGCATTTGTATTATGATGGCCAAGGTGACAAACTATTAGCCAACTAATGTTGTATATTCCTCTAATTCCAAGGGTGGAGGGGACAAACTGCAATGGCTACCTTCTCATCCTCCTAACCAACCATGCTTGGGCTAAAGCAACCTCAGACTGATCATTGAGCTCACATTATCTATTAAAACCCTTTATATCAGCTAATTTCATGGCCAACTTCTTGGCCTATACAGCACCACAACATTGTCCTAGATCCGTGCAACCTCTCATAGAATGTAGTCCAACAAGTTGACCTTAAAATAACAATGAGGCTGATTTACAAGAAGCCTTATCCAAATTGGTATGACTAGGACTATTAATTCTCCAGGAGATGCAAAGTCTATAAATTCTCAAAATTTTAGGATATAACAATCTTTCTGCTATGGAAACATATAGGCCAGTTCTCGGTCCGAAGCACGGAACAACAATTTCCCCATGCTCAGACTATTTGTTAATTCCTTAACTCGATCAACATTCACCTGGTAAGAGTTAGAAAGCCAATTCCATACCTCGTTTTATCAAACAGAGCTTGAGGTGTTGATGGACAACCTTGCCGAATTGACACAACAACGTGATGAAGTTGTCAAAAGATACATGCCACAAGGCTGAATATGTCAAGAGTGTGTAGAATAGACTAGATTTGGAATTGAGAAAGAAATTAGCTAGGCAATAATGCTCTGATCTCTTTAAGTTGACGATCTAGGCAATGAATTATGAAGCTATCCTCGGGGAGGAAGAGCAAAGAAAAACATCTAAAGGGATATAATGAGATATCTGAACTATGAAATTTTGTCCTTTGAAATAGATTCTCCATAGTGCAACATGGATGAGGTTGAATGTAATGAGATTGATGCAGCCAAGATTTTAACTTGCAAACCTTATGTCTACAAAGTGTTGAGCATGCCAGCTAGGAAAAATCGTCTAGTGATGGATGGTCAATCTGTTCTAAAGGGAGAAGTTGATGCTCATTCATCATCATCAAGACAAAATAGATTTTGTATCATCAGCCACAATGCCATATAAAAAATGGTTGTTGATGGAAAGCTCAAATTTTTGAAGAAGGATAAAGGAATGATATTGATTGATGAGACCTATTCTTGGAAGTAAGTGTTAATGACTTTGGTAGACTTGAAAGCTTCTATGCCGAAGAGAGATGGAGCAGAAAGTTTCTATGAGTAGGCCTAAGTGAAGCAGGTTTTGGCCAAACACAAATTGACTCTAGAGATGGAGTGGAGAATGAAGTTTGAAGAACCGAAGAATAGAGATCTTATCTATATTGAAGTCCCTTATAATTGCTGCTATCGAAGATTCTGTTTTGGCCTAACCCCTGACGAATTGGTGGGACATCAAGAGCATTTTTCACAGAGTATGGGATGCCATCATTTCCACGATAAGTTTAGAAGGGAGGATGTACCTTTTTGAGTTGCGGGGTTCTTCCTCTCAAGTTAAGAGGCCGACTAAGACTAGAAGGATGAAGGGTGAGAAAAAAAGAAAGGCGCCAGTGGAAGAAAGATGAGTAATAGAGACTTTTAGTCAATCCAGAAAGATTAGCTTAAAGATCATATTTCCTGGAAAGAAATTGTTACCTTATCATTTTTCAATAAAGTTACTTATATCTTATCAGAAGTTGAAGGATATATGATTAAAAGTAACATATGAACCATGTAACTGGTCAAGATTGGTTGATTTCATACCAGGTCAAGTCTAAAATTCTAAAATCCAAACCTTTTTATATCATATAATCAGGTCAAGTCAGATTTTGGCCAAATACATGCTTATTTAACCTAGATCCAAAATGGGTTTGACTTTGGACCCATATCTAGGGGTGTTAATGGACTGACTTGTGTTGGCTTGAGATTAGCCCTAAAGCAAGCCCGACCCTCAGGCTCGAGCCTAGCCTAGCCAGATTTGACTTAGGATATCAAGTTCGAAGAGAGGGTATCTACTCTTCTTAATTTGGAGATAAATAATAGAATATATAAATTGAAGATCTACACTATTTCTCATAATTTATCTTTATGTTTTACTAGTTTCTAACATCATGTCGATATTAAAATTGATAGTTCGTATTGTGTAGTTGTGCTAAAATATATGATAAAGCTTTTAAATCAAAAATTCATCTAATTGATCATATTTTGCACTTGTTAAAATATTTTAAAAAATTAAGAATCAATAAATTTAAATACTAGGTAATAACAAATATGCTTTCATTCATTTTAACTGTTTATTTGTGCATCTACTTGATGCATGGATTAAAAATTACCAAAGAACTGATTTTTCATTTCCAAGCATTTTTTGCGTACAAATCATGGTTAAGATGGATATTTAATTTGGATGTCTCATTATTAATTTTGAGTAGAAAAAGATTATATATGAACTCGTCTCTTTAAACTAATTTTTTTAAAAAAAATTTAATGTTTTACCATATGCATTGCTTATTATTATTATTATTATTATCTATCTCAATCGAATAAAGTGTTGAGCCCCTAATTTTCTAAGCACATGCATTACTTATCCCTTTTACATGTGATATAATTCAAATAGCTTTATAACACATCAGGCATCAAACTTCTGCAGAATCATAGGGCACTAAAAAAAATACGGCCTGTCTTTTGCAATACATTCTTTCTATATAGGTCCACTAGAAATGTATCAATCAAGACTGTAGCATTCCGTGGCCTTTCATGCCGTACAACTATGTCCAAAAAGACCCACAACAAACAAAGAATATAGTTCATGCTGAGGCAGATTGCCTCATCTTGGAGGAAGGCTGTACTACAGTGATCGAGTGGATCTGTGATATCAGGTGCCAGAAAGACGGCTATCTTGTACTCAAGGACATCCAGAGGCTGTTGGCAGGATGCCATTCGATTTAGGTTGTCCATATATTTCGGAAGGCGAATAAGACTACAGACTGGGTCGCCTCCTTTGCTGCTCACCATTTAGGGAAGATTCTTTGGACTGAGCTCGATTCTATTTTCTTTTTTTTTATGTCGCATCCTTTCTCTTGATACTGAGAGTAGTATTCATATTAGGCTGTTATGAACTACCGTGGTAACAAAATATATATATATATATATATATATATATATATATATATATATATATATATATATTGTTACGGGGGAAATAAGCCGCCATGCCCCACGTGACCGGCACGCGCGCCCAGGAAGACTACGGCTGCCCTTTGATCCAGCGCTCCGACCCCGAGTCGGACATCCTCGGCTCCACAGCCCGACCCCGAGTCGGCTGCCCTTTGATCCAGCAATCCGACCCCGAGTCGGATATCCTCGGCTCCGCAGCCCGACCCCGAGTCGGCTGCCCTTTGATCCAGCAATCCGACCCCGAGTCGGATATCCTCGGCTCCACAGCCTGACCCCGAGTCGGCTGCCCTTTGATCCAGCAATCCGACCCCGAGTCGGATACCCTCGGCTCCGCAGCCCGACCCCGAGCCAGCTGCCCCTTGATCCAGCGCTCCGACCCCGAGTCGGAGATCTCTTGATAACGACAGGCTATTCCCCAGAGGCACGCCGCGGCCTCCTGCTCCACTACTCCCTGCAACGGCCGTATCTGATGCTGCTCCACGATCTCCTGCATCAGCCGTACAAAGCGGAGCCCCACTATGCCCTGACGTGGCCGTACCCGGTGCTGCTCCACGACGCCCTGTAACGGCCATGTCAGTGGCCACACCATCGTGCCCCACGATAACGAACCCCCCTGAGAGACCCCCCAGCCAGGTATATATGCGGCTGGGGGGAGAAAGGGGGGAGGTGAGCAATATCTCCCAGAGCACTCTCTTACTTGCGATTATCACCTCTCCTCCTCCTCCAATCTCCTCTGACTTGACCGTCGGAGGGCCATCACCACCCTGGTGGTGGTGCAAGGCTTGTTTGCAGGTTTCTTGGCGGAAAGTGGAGCGCAGCCAACACCAACCAAGACAACTCAGACGGAACCCCGTTCACACCGCAGTGCCAATCGTTCTCGGTTTGGACCACCAGCAACAGTTGGCGCTAGAAGGAGGGCCCGAATCTTAGAACGATCGTAATGGCACGGCGAGGTGGTCGTGGAGCTTCCAATGCTTCCGGTCGCGGAGCCTCTCGCGCCTCCGGCCGAGAGGCTGCTGCGTCCCCAACGCACTCTCAGCAGCACTCCACCGCCCCTTCTCCCATTCAGACGGTCGAAGCTGCTCAGTTCGACCAGCTAGCCCAGCAGGTTCGCACCCTCGCGGAGGCAATGCAGAATCTGCAGGGTGTGATCTCTCGGGTGCCGCAACGGGCTCAGGAGCCGCTGCCCCCGAGCACTCGCCTCTTCCTCACAACCCGCGCTCCTTCCTCTCCCATGGAGAGGAGCGCCGGCGCGAGGAGGATTCTCGAGTACGGTCCATTCTGCCAGGACCTTCTCATCGGAGCTGTGCGGGGTACGAGAGGCGGACCCGGGCGCGTTCTCAGACACCCCAGTCCTCGAGGGGCCCACACTCCAGTCGGTCCCCCTCGCGCCGCTCCTTGTCCCCCACCCACCGGTCGCGCTCTCTGGACCGGCGGGTGGACGATCTCCACACTCCAGGTCCTGAAGGGCCACTCCAAAGATCCCTTCGCTGACTTGGAGATCTCCTCCCAGCCGGCGCTTGCCTCGAGGATCCTGCGGACCCCGAACCCGCCGGGGTTCAAAATGCCGGCGATCGAACCCTACGACGGGGCGGCGGACCCGCGGGACCACGTGGAGAGTTTCAGGACTCTTATGCTCCTCCATGGAGCATCGGATCCGCTCCTCTGCAAGGCCTTCCCGGCGACCCTCCGTGGCCCGGCAAGGGCATGGTTCGCCGGCCTGGAGGCTAACTCCATCCAGTCCTTCGACCAGTTCACCCGCTTCTTCATCAGCCATTTCGCCGTTAGTAGCAGGCGGCGACTGGTCTCCGACTCCCTCTTTGATGTCCGGCAAAACGAGGGAGAAAGCCTGCGGGATTATCTCACCCGCTTCAACAAGGCTACACTGGAGGTCCGGAACCTGAGCCAGGAAGTGGCTCTCTCAGCCCTGAAGCGTGGCTTCCGGAAGGGCAGACTCACCTTCTCCCTGGACAAACGCTTGCCGCGGAGCTTCCCGGAGCTGTTATCTCGGGCAAACCAGTATGCAGACGCCGAGGAGGCAGCATCCCACCGGAACAAGGAGGCCGCCGAGGCCCCTCTAAAGCCCGGAAAGAAAAGGCGAAAAGAGGCACCCCAGAGGAGGAGCCCGACGCCTCAACGCCGGCGCAGAAGCCCGTCACCAGCAAGGAACCACGGCGCCACACGCCCTCGTTCTCCGCACCGACGCTTCAACCGGTACACCCCACTCCTGGCCCCCCGGGCCCAGATCCTCATGGAGGTCAAGGGGCGGGAGGACCTCCCGGTCCCGAGGCAGATGAAGAAGATCCCTGGGAGGAGGCCTTCTCGGGCGTACTGTGAGTACCACCGAGACCACGGCCACGATACCGAAGACTGCTTCCAGCTTCGGGACGAGATCGAGGCTCTCATTCGCCGAGGGCGTCTCGGTCGATATGTAAACGACCGACGTCCCCCGGCAGGCCCGCGTCCGGCCGACCCGGTCCCTCAGGAGCCTCGGGAGCAGAATCGACCCGTTGCGGGAGTGATCCACACCATCACTGGGGGCTGCTCTCGGCCCGTGAGGAACGCAGGGGGCTCGGCGGAAGCATCAGGAGTGGCCGTCGTGAAGAGGCAGCGGGTCGGAAATGTAATCACTTTTTGCGATGAAGATGTAAAGGGGGTTCAGACTCCCCACGATGACGCCATGGTGATCTCTCTCACTATGGCGAACTATGATGTAAGGCGTGTTCCCCCAGGCAACGCTTAGAGAAAAGGAGAAACATGATCGCGGCTGGCCACGGAGAAACCCCGTCGGGCAGCGAGCGACAAGCGCACGACCAGCGAGCGGAATTTCCCGAGGCACGGCCCTCGGATGCCTGGCTAGCCCGATGATCATCCCGGGAGCAGACTAGCCTGAAGCCCCGACCGGTCGCCTCGGCTTGCGCCAGCCTTGGCCGACCAACGAGCGGAATGCCCCGAGGCACGGCCCTCGGATGCCTGGCTAGCCCGATGATCATCCCGGGAGCAGACTAGCCGGAAGCCCCGACCGGTCGCCTCGGCTTGCGCCAGCCTTGGCCGACCAACGAGTGGAATTTCCTGAGGATTGACAACCCTCGGATGCCAGGCTAACCCGATGGTCATCCCGGGAGCAGACTAGCCTGAAGCTCCGACCGGTCGCCTCGGCTTGCGCCAGCCTTGGCCGACCAACGAGCGGAATTTCCTGAGGCTTGACAACCCTCGGATGCCTGGCTAGCCCGATGATCATCCCGGGAGCAGACTAGCCGGAAGCCCCGACCGGTCGCCTCGGCTTGCGCCAGCCTTGGCCGACCAACGAGTGGAATTTCCTGATGCTTGACAACCCTCGGATGCCTGGCTAGCCCGATGATCATCCCGGGAGCAGACTAGCCGGAAGCTCCGACCGGTCGCCTCGGCTTGCGCCAGCCTTGGCCGACCAACGAGTGGAATTTCCTGAGGATTGACAACCCTCGGATGCCAGGCTAACCCGATGGTCATCCCGGGAGCAGACTAGCCTGAAGCCCCGACCGGTCGCCTCGGCTTGCGCCAGCCTTGGCCGACCAACGAGCGGAATGCCCCGAGGCACGGCCCTCGGATGCCTGGCTAGCCCGATGATCATCCCGGGAGCAGACTAGCCGGAAGCCCCGACCGGTCGCCTCGGCTTGCGCCAGCCTTGGCCGACCAACGAGTGGAATTTCCTGAGGATTGACAACCCTCGGATGCCAGGCTAACCCGATGGTCATCCCGGGAGCAGACTAGCCTGAAGCCCCGACCGGTCGCCTCGGCTTGCGCCAGCCTTGGCCGACCAACGAGCGGAATGCCCCGAGGCTCGGCCCTCGGATGCCAGGCTAACCCGATGATCATCCCGGGAGCAGATTAGCCTGAAGCCCCGACCGGTCGCCTCGGCTTGCGCCAGCCTTGGCCGACCAACGAGCGGAATGCCCCGAGGCTCGGCCCTCGGATGCCAGGCTAACCCGATGATCATCCCGGGAGCAGACTAGCCTGAAGCCCCGACCGGTCGCCTCGGCTTGCGCCAGCCTTGGCCGACCAACGAGCGGAATTTCCTGAGGCTTGACGGCCCTCGGATGCCTGGCTAGCCCGATGATCATCCCGGGAGCAGACTAGCCGGAAGCCCCGACCGGTCGCCTCGGCTTGCGCCAGCCTTGGCCGACCAACGAGTGGAAGGTCCCGAGGCTCGGCCCTCGGATGCCAGGCTAACCCGATGACCATCCCGGGAGCAGACTAGCCTGAAGCCCCGACCAGTTGCCTCGGCATGCGCCAGCCTTGGTCGACCAACGAGTGGAATTTCCTGAGGCCTAACCCTCGGATGCCTGGCTTAGCGCCGGAAGAATTTCCTGAGGCCTAACCCTCGGATGCCTGGCTTAGCGCCGGAAGAATTTCCTGAGGCCTAACCCTCGGATGCCTGGCTTAGCGCCGGAAGAATTTCCTGAGGTCTAACCCTCGGATGCCTGGCTTAGCGCCGGAAGAATTTCCTGAGGCCTAACCCTCGGATGCCTGGCTTAGCGCCGGGAGAGTTTCCTGAGGCCTAACCCTCGGATGCCTGGCTTAGCGCCGGAAGAATTTCCCGAGGCCTAACCCTCGGATGTCTGGCTTAGTGCCGGAAGAATTTCCCGAGGCCTAACCCTCGGATGCCTGGCTTAGCGCCGGAAGAGTTTCCTGAGGCCTAACCCTCGGATGCCTGGCTTAGCGCCGGAAGAATTTCCTGAGGCCTAACCCTCGGATGCCTGGCTTAGCGCCGGGAGAGTTTCCTGAGGCCTAACCCTCGGATGCCTGGCTTAGCGCCGGAAGAATTTCCCGAGGCCTAACCCTCGGATGTCTGGCTTAGCGCCGGAAGAATTTCCCGAGGCCTAACCCTCGGATGCCTGGCTTAGCGCCGGAAGAGTTTCCTGAGGCCTAACCCTCGGATGCCTGGCTTAGCGCTGGAAGAATTTCCCGAGGCCTAACCCTCGGATGCCTGGCTTAGCGCCGGAAGAATTTCCTGAGGCCCAACCCTCGGATGCCTGGCTTAGCGCCGGAAGAGTTTCCTGAGGCCTAACCCTCGGATGCCTGGCCTAGCGCCGGAAGAATTTCGGGAGCCAGGAGTCAGCAAGACGCTACCGAGAGTTAAAAGAAAAAGAAGGACGAAGGCGAGATGAAGAAACATTCAACTTGCATTAATTTTCATTGTTTCAAGGCCGAGGCCCATACAATTTGGCAAAACCCCGGTATACAAAAAAAGAGAAGACAACGAAAGGTACAAGAGGTCAGCTTGGAGGGACTCCCGGGTCGGGAACGTCGGGCTCGTCCGCAGGAGGTAGGGAAGCAGCAGGAGAACCAGCAGGCAATGGCGCCGGAGAGGAGTCGAGAAGGGAAATCTCACTCAGGTCGACTTCGGGGTACTTAGCCGACACCCTTGCCAGGCCCTCCTCGAAGCCTAAGATAAAGGCTTTGGCCCCCGCGTCCGACGCGTCACGGACAAACTCGTCGGACTGACGATAGGTCTGTACTGCCTCCGACATATCATGAGCGAACTCGGCGGACTGGCGATAAGCCTCTACCGCCTGACGCCCGATTTCCGCACTCCTCTCGGCCAGTGCCGCCTCTGCCCGCTCCATAATCTAGGCTTTCGCCTCCAAGACCTTCGCCACAATCCGGCCTTCCGCCTCGGTGGAGACCCTCAGCAGCTCAGCCCGAGCCTCCTTGTGCTTCGCTTCGGCAGCAATGCGAGCAGCCTCAGCCTCCGTCAGGCGCGAATGAAGCTCCTGATCGCTCGCACGGGACTTCTCCAAGGCCGACTCCAATTCGCCCAGCTTAGCTTCAAGAGACCGAATTCGGTCGCGGGCGTTGTCGGCTGACCGCTGGGCCTTCTCCCACCTCTCCCGGTAGCCGGCAGCCTTCCGGGACTGCTTCTCGGCCCGCTCATCCGCCTTCTTGACCTCGCCCTCGAGACCCGAGGCAAGCTCCTGAGCCTCCAACAGCTGCCTCTCGAGGGCAGCAAAGCCGAGTGCCCGCTCTTCGGCCTCCCGGAGCCTCGCCTCGAAGTCCCCGGTTGTCCTGCCTGCCACAGCCTGGCCTCCCTTTTCCACTGCTTTCAGCCGGTCCTCGGCCTTCGCCAGAAGCCCCGCCTGTTCCTTGTAGCACTCCTCCAGACGGATCATGTACTGGGCGAGCTAAGAAATAGGAAAAATAAGGGAGTCAGGCGGAGAACAACAGAGCCAATAAATGGTGAAAAGCGGCCAGAAGAACACTCACCGACATAAGACAGACACAGCTGGCAGCCCCAACGTCAGAGACCTCCAACTCCCGGACCCGCCGACGGTCCTTCTCCAGCAGCACTGTTTCGATGAGATTTCGGGCGCCATCGATAGTGAAGGCAGACCCCGATTTCTCCCCAGAGCCGGACGGTGGTTCTGCAGCCTTACCCCTATCCATCGCCTGGGGAAGAGTCCGGCCGATCGCGCTCGGGGCGGGGGTCACCCCAGGAATTGATAGGGTCTCGCTCGGTCGGGGCCTCGGCGCGTCCCTCCTCGAGTCGTCAGGAGCCGACCGAGTCGGAGGCCGGGTCGGGGACCGATCACGTCCGACCCGTCCGTCTCGGGCAGGCTCGGATGATACCTCCGGAGTAGCGGCAATCTTACCGCCGGAGGGCTGATACAGCGTCAGCTGCCGGTCCGTGCCCACGACGTCTCCCTGATCGGTGGGCCCGGACTCGTCGGTCGGCGTCGGAGGCACCTCCTTACGGGACCTCTTCGCCGGTGGGGCCCCGCTCGGAAGAGCTCGTTTCCTCCTCTGGGCTGCTTCCAGCAGGGACGCCCTACCAACAGCCTTTGTCTTCACCGACCGCATGACGTCGTCGATCTCTGCAAAAAGGACGGGATAGTCGGAGACGGAGAAATCAAAGGAAAGAACGGGACGAAAGAAGGGAAAAAGTCAAGAAAGAATCGGTGGCGGACTCACGGTCGGTGGGAACCGAGCTCAGACCGACATTCACCAAAGTATCCTCGGAAATAAGGCGGGCCACCGGGGGGAGCTGGCCCTCGGCAACCAACCCCTTCAAGGCGGCCAAGCCATCGGACTCCTCCCTTGACAGTCTCGATAGGCCGATCGGAGACTTCATCGGGGTCTCCCAGGTCGCCCTGATTTCCCAAGAGGGATCTGCATCAACAAAAAAGAAGCGCTCCTTCCATTTGTGAATGGAGGTAGGAGCCTCCTTGACAAGGCCGCATCCTCGCCGCGCTGCGAAGCACCACCACCCTTTGTCCTGGGGGTGGCCGCTCAGGCTGTAGAACTCCCAAAAAACATTCAGGGTGGCGGGGATCTCGTGCATACGGCAGAGAACCTGGAAGACCGTCAGGGCCCGCCACGAGTTCGGCACCAGTTGCGTCGGTGCCACTCTTAAACCCCGTAGCACCTGCATGACCAAGTCCGAAGGGGGAAAGCGGAACCCGGCCTGGAGAATGCCCTCATTGATGGCGATCTTCCCTGGAGGAGGATGGGACATCCTCTCCTCAGGCCCCGGGAGCGTGGCGTTGCAGGCCTCGGGAAGGTGGTACCGAGCCACGAGTCTGTCTAAGTCTGTGGCGACCAGCTCCGACTTAATTTGGTCTGCCCTCACTTCGCCCATTCCTAATGGCCAATAAACCTACGGTCAGGACGGGGACAGGAAGGGGGGAAAGACCGGAGCGACTGGAGTACACTAGTATAAGAGGGGAAAGTATGGAGAGCCCTAAGCTGAAGAATGGGGAAAACTCACCGGAAAAGAGGTAAGAGCGGCTCCGAGAGCGCCAAAGGAGAAACGAGCGAACAGTCCGACGGCAGCAACAGCAGCGCAAAGGGGAAACTTGAAAATATCTGTAAAGAAGAAGACGGACGGGGAAAGGCCCCCGATTAAATAGGCGGAAAGGCAAGTGACGCCTCAATGACGCCAGAGGACGCCTGGCTGCCGAAGGGTCGCTCGCGCCCCAAAGGCGAATCGACACCATTAAGGAAGGATGTCCGCCGAAATCCTCAGACTGCCGGGTCAGCAATAACCGCCATACGCTATAAAAAGGGCGGGGAGCTCGAAGCGCGCGCGCCTCTCCGAGGAACGGCGGCAATCCCGAAACATCACTCCCTTCACCTGTTCCCCTTCTGGTTCCAGGCTCGGAAGTGGGGGGCTACTGTTACGGGGGAAATAAGCCGCCATGCCCCACGTGACCGGCACGCGCGCCCAGGAAGACTACGGCTGCCCTTTGATCCAGCAATCCGACCCCGAGTCGGATACCCTCGGCTCCGCAGCCCGACCCCGAGCCAGCTGCCCCTTGATCCAGCGCTCCGACCCCGAGTCGGAGATCTCTTGATAACGACAGGCTATTCCCCAGAGGCACGCCGCGGCCTCCTGCTCCACTACTCCCTGCAACGGCCGTATCCGATGCTGCTCCACGATCTCCTGCATCAGCCGTACAAAGCGGAGCCCCACTATGCCCTGACGTGGCCGTACCCGGTGCTGCTCCACGACGCCCTGTAACGGCCATGTCAGTGGCCACACCATCGTGCCCCACGATAACGAACCCCCCTGAGAGACCCCCCAGCCAGGTATATATGCGGCTGGGGGGAGAAAGGGGGGAGGTGAGCAATATCTCCCAGAGCACTCTCTTACTTGCGATTATCACCTCTCCTCCTCCTCCAATCTCCTCTGACTTGACCGTCGGAGGGCCATCACCACCCTGGTGGTGGTGCAAGGCTTGTTTGCAGGTTTCTTGGCGGAAAGTGGAGCGCAGCCAACACCAACCAAGACAACTCAGACGGAACCCCGTTCACACCGCAGTGCCAATCGTTCTCGGTTTGGACCACCAGCAACATATATATATATATATATATATATATATATATATATATATATATATATATATATATATATATATATATATATATATATATATATATATATATATATATATATATATATATATATATATATATATGGGATAAGAAGGTTTGTGGATAAAATAATTTCCCAAACTCACACGTATGGAGTTGGCACGTGTCCAGAGACAATCGCCAATCGGGCATGAAAAGCGTGAATCTGGGCTGGCATCCAGAGCCGTCCACGCTGTAGGTGAACCCCACCGTCCATCACATTTTCATCGCAAAAAATAATTAATTTATTCGTTTTAAGTACTTTTTTTTTTTTTTTGGCCCTCGCGGGCTGGCAAAAGGCGAAGCTCTGTGTGGAAGCTGGAGAGCGGGGGGTCCGTTCTCCTATCGCTTAAAAAGAGAAAACAGGGACTCCGACGAACCCTCACTTTCTTCCCTCCCTCCATCCCCCTTCCTTTCCTTCGATCGAAACCCTAATCCCCTTCTCTCGGACGATCCGTCTTCCGCCATGGGGTTGTGGGAAGCTTTCCTCAATTGGCTCCGAAGGTGAGATCACGGAGTCCCACTGTTTTTTTTTTCATTGTTTTTACCCGCAATTCAAGAACATTGACTGATGTTTGTCGGATTCGAGTTTCGATCTGAAGTCGGTTTCGTTTTATCTTTTGCATGTTGGGGTGCATTTGGATGATGGTGAGATGGCTTTGATGTGTAGGCAGGTGACAAGATTAGGGTTTCAATGTGATTTTATAGGCATTTTGGTTGTTTTAGTTGCAATTTTGTGTTTCTCTTGTTAAATTGGGCGAACTGATGATGTTGAGTTGGTATTCTTGGCCTGAGTTGATAGCATGCGATTGGAATTGAGTCAAAAGACATTGAGCTAAGACGATGGGATCAATGGAAGGGAAAAGGAGGAAAATTGGATGTATCTCCGATCATTTTTTCCATTAGTTATTTTTATTATGCAATTTGGTTTTTATGGTTTTGGATGGATTATTGGATTAGATTAAGTCCCAAGGAAAGTTCCAGCAATGTTCAGAAGATGACGAATACATCATTTCACATTTTTTCTTTTGCATACGTTTTATATTGCACAAATAGCAGATATCTTTATGTTCTTCGGCTTACTCTATTCATAATTGCTATTAGTTAGTTGGAACTGTTTTTAGTGAATTTTTAATGAAACATTCCTATGCCTTTCTTTTATCAAATGAAGCTTATTTTTCAAGCAAGAAATGGAGCTGTCTTTAATTGGACTTCAGAATGCTGGGAAAACTTCGCTCGTGAATGTCATTGCAGTATGTACATATGGATGCTTGCTTATGTATCTTCAAGTGCTAGTCTAGTGTGTTCTGACATCTAATTGTTGTTGGTTTCTTCTGCAGACTGGTGGATATAGTGAGGACATGATTCCTACAGTTAGTGATCTTTTCATATGGGGAATCTCCTTTAGTTTCTTATTTCATAAACCAGCAGGTTTTATGTCCTAATATCATTCATGTGTTGCATTCTACAGGTTGGATTCAATATGAGGAAGGTGACAAAGGGAAATGTCACAATAAAGTTGTGGGATCTTGGGGGCCAGCCTAGGTTTCGGAGCATGTGGGAGAGATATTGCCGTGCAGTCTCTGCCATTGTGTATGCTTTTTATCTTATGTGTTCTTGTCTTACTTTAGTTGTTGATATCTTGCTATGCATCTTACTTGTTCCATATCCAGCTTACTCAAATTACCTTCTTGCACATTCTGTTTGTATCCGATTTATGCACGGACATATAGGTACAATGGGTGACAATGATATCGGTGTACTGATTATATGTATGGAATCATGTATGTGCAATGGGATTTATTTTATTGTATAGCCTGAGATTTCTTGGAATGAATCATTTGATGATTTAGCGAGCATCCTTTGCTAGCATATCTGGAAAGCGAAGCAGGCATTTCCTATCAGATTGTCTCACTTTTATCAGTCACCGTTCTTAGCTAGCATATTCCTGGAGTGACATATTGCATTTCATTTAAGCATACGGGTTCACGCTATTTTCCAAAACCTTGAGTTCATAAAACTTAATGTAAATTGTATTTGTGCATATTACTTAGCTTGCTTTACATCAACATTGATATTCCGTTGTTCTTGACATTTCTGAATGATAGTTGATGACATAAGATATCTTCTGCAGTCTTTTGATTGTAGATATGACATGGCACCGATCATGTTCTACTTTATCCCTTCTTGCACTCATGACACCTTCCTTGACACTGTCAGGATGCCACATACTGTAGAAAATTAAAGTTCATCAAATACCTGGTCTAAATATTTGATTTATTGCAGCTTTGATCATGTCATCATTTTTTCATCAATTTACTACATAGTGTTAGATATCTCATATAGGATCTGTTGCATCGCATGTCTATCATGCAAAATTCATGTTAAGTGGTTAGTTAATTATATGTTTTTCTAGTTACTAACTAAGATCATGCATATGTAATGTATGATATACAACACTTCCCCATATGTACCTGTAATATTGCATCTCAATTACATTCTGACCTCTTTGACTACACATTTTATCTGGTAATCAAATTTGCAAAGGTTGCAAATCTGATTCTGTTAACATTGTTTCCCCTAAAAATGTCTCAAATTTAGAATAAGTCTCGACCTTCATTTAAAAAAAAATTAGTGAAGTCTGTATGCTTAGGAAGCCTGATCCTGTTTCTGTTCAAGTGAAAGCGGAAAGTGAAGACATAGTTAACTTTTTTTTTTTCTTTCCAGGATATCTGCAACCTGATATTACATAGAAGCCCACTTTTGTAAAGGGTTTCTGTGGTCAAAACCTCTCCCAAAAACTCATTCCACTAAGGCTACTTGTTTCAATCTATCCGCAAAGCTTATTCTCCTTTCTTTTTTGTAAGATAAATTTAATTACATATACGAAACATCGTGATTCAAGGAAGAAAATATTAGATGGCTAAGACTGGTGGTGGGGTTGGTGTTTATCATGGGCCTGATCCACTTGAATATAGATATTGGAATTGTTTCAAGGGAGTCCTTCAGGTATAGACCCTCCAATGCATCATAATTTCTTTAAAGAGAAACCAGTGCCCCCTTTTGCTATAATATGGGTCCCTATGTATATGAACCAATGGATATGACTCAAGTGAAACCCTATGTTAGAAATTTCTTATTTGAAAAAGAGAGAAAGAGAGATAGGTGTCTCTAGGTTTATTCTGAGGGGATTTCTTCTATTTGTGAATGTGTCTAGGTTAGTGTTTTTAATCCTTAACTGTATATTTTCTTCTGCCTTTTCTTTTCTACAAATTTGGTATAAGAAGAGGACAAACCATCTGCACCTTTCTTTCTCATCTTATACATTTGTCTTTTCCAACCAACATGATGATCATAAATGACACTCAGAAGGATCTGCCTAAATATTGCCAATTGGTTCATGTAGAATCCAAACTGCCAAAGAAGTAGCTGTTTCTTGTTGACTGTCAGGATTTAGGACTTTTATAGCTCAGAATGCTAGCTTTTTGATATCATTCTTGGTAAGCATGTCAGCTTCTTCATTTGTGCATTTCTTTTCTCCTGCTATTGACATCATTTCCCTCATTAATATGGCTAAATCTCAACTTTCACATCAATGATATGCTTCACTTCTTGATTATCACCAACATGTAATAATGTCAAAATCAATGGGTTGAACTTTGCTTGGCTCAGCTTCTCGACGCTTGTGATTTTCTCTTGGCCCCTTTGAATTCTTCTACGCTCTAGGTTAGCTTGGCTTATGTCTTGCGGGCCAACTTGAATGCAATGTTTTATGGCCAATAATTAAAGATAATATGGCCTAGTATCTTGAAAAATACAAAATAGTTGGGGGCAGGGCTTTTGCTTGACTTGGTTCATCACCATATCCCAGCACTTGAGTTTTGGGCCTGGCCCCTTCTACTCTTTCTTTCTTTCTTTCCATTTTTTTTTTGTTTCTTTTCTTCCTTTTTTCTTTTTCTGACTTAGGCTCAAGCGCAGCTGGCATATGTGATATGAGCCTACTTGAGTGCATTAGCATATGGCCTATTATTTAAAATCCTAACGCCTAGTATCTTAGGGATACTAAAATAGTTACAGCTTCAGTCACGAGCAAATTTCAATTTGATAGTATAGTAGGGTTTTTCTCTAGCTTAATAGTTACACATATTGTGTGACTCTATTTCTATAACTAGATCAATCTGGGCTAAACTTTGTCAGGGGTATCCCAGTTTGTTTTAAATTATTTTGCTAACCAAGCCTGATCCATGGCTTAGTCTTTGTTCAAAAGTTAAACATCTTAACTGAGCTTAGCCAATGAGTTAAGCTTGTGTGTGAACCATGCTGGCTTGCCTCTTTGATACCTGATAAAGATTTACTGACTTAAAGTCAATCACTGCAGGCTCAAAAAAAAAAGGAGAATGTTAGTTATTGACAATTACATTCCATGCTTAAAAAATTTTCTTTTTTGCTTTATGCTGTTATATAAGGGATGGCTTCAAGTTAATGAAGCTTGATTAGAGACTTACTCCTTTTAAAAGTTTTGGTAATAAAACAATTTTGATAACCTATTAAAAGTTTAAAACAAATGGAAAGAAAGAGATGACATAGATCCTAATATATCAGTGTCCTTATTCGTCATCTTTATCTTTTTCATTTTGTTCTCATCCTCAAATAATTCATAAACTTGAGTTCATGATTATCGTTCGGCAACTCCACATTGTACACATTAGCTTTGTCCCAAAGAGCTAGTACCTAAATAATTCCCGGCCAATAGGCTAAACTTGTGGTGTATAGATGATTTGCATAGATTTGGCCTAGTTAATTTATTCTTCATGATGCATTTTTTGAAAAGGTAATTATTCAATTTTACCTCTTGGTATATAAAATACGTACTTGAAGATAATGATATACATGATAAATAGGCATAGTAGCCAGCAAAGTACAATATTGAGGGCAACATTCGCCATCTCGGTACCGGACCCTATATCAGTACTATCCTATTATAATGTTGGTATATGGTACGGTAAGGTTCGGTATACTAAGTGTCGGTACGGTACAGTACAGTACCATATATTGGTATGGGATGGTACGCTTGGTAGGTACGGTACATCCAGTACGGTATAGTTCTGGCTGGTACAACAAACCTTAATTGAGAGTAAAAGGCTAGTATACCATTTTGTTTCTTTGAATTAAATTGTGCTCCTTAGTACAACTATGTGCAATGAAAATGTATTGTTCCCCTGTTTTGAAGGGCTAGGAAAGAAGAGAGAAAGGCTTGGTACAACCTGGGTTTATTTATGTTAATGGATTGAAAAAAGCTTGCATTGAGAGGATGTAGCCCTGAATGATTTGCAAATAGGGATTCATAAAAGCCAATAAAGCTTTTTGTAATGTGCAAGTGCAGGTGACGCTTTGTTCTGCTATGTGAATGGCTAAATTAGCTATATAAATATCATTGCTATGATAGTGATTTGCTTAGAGTATTTGTAATCATTAGTAATACTCCTCTTTTTTGTTGGATGCTTTCCATTATGAGTTATGACAATCTCTTTGAAAATCTTTTTACATAGTAGACTAACAGATTGCATCTCATAAAGAAAGAACACTTAAGTTCATTTACTATCCATGGATGCAGCACATTTAGCACAGGGAGGAAGTGGGTGGAAAAGAGATATACAACGCAAATGTTCGCCTTAAGTAGAGGTGGTCATAAGATAGTGGGTCTAGACTCGATTAATTATTCTATAATAGCATATCCAAGTGTAATTGATAGGGCTGGAGTTTGACCCGGTCGGGCAAGGCCAACCCTACCTGAGCTCAGTCTAGAAATTTTTTGGGGCTTTAGACTAGGCTTAGGTCCAAAATATTTTTCAAACTCCTACATGAGCCCAATGCGAGCACAAACATGAGCTTGACCCAAAGCCCAAGTAAGCCTAACTTGACCAAGCCCAATTCGGCCGAAAGACTTGACCTGATCCGACGAAGCCTGATTGGCCCAAGGAGAGGTATCCATGCCAAGGAGGAGGGTAGAGATGGTGCTCATTGTGGTGGCATCCATGAAGAGAGAGAGAAAGGAGAGCAAGAGATAAGGAGGAGAGCAAGAGAGGAGAGATGGATAAGGAGATGGGGCGACGGAGAGGAGGGAGGAGCTAGGAGGGAAGAAAGGACTAGGAGGTAGAATGTCGTGGATAGAGAGGACAAGGAGGCGGGCGACAAGGGGGAGGATCTACGAAGGAAAGAGAGACGAGGAGGTGGAGCAATGTGGAGAGCGAGGACAAGGTGGTGGTGTGATTGGGAGGGAGGAATTGAGAGGGAAGTAGGGACAAGGAAGTGGAGCAACTGAGGGGGAGATGGAGCAATAGAAGAGGGGAGGAGAAAGTAGTAAGGATCTACCGCCATCGTATTGTGAAGGTAGGGATTGGGAAAACCATAACTTAAAATCCACTTGTGTTATTTGGGCTCAGGCCAGGTCGGGCTTCTGATTGTTCCTCGAGCTAGGCTCGCGTCGGAGCAACTCTTTTTTGGGCTCTACCTGTAAAGCCTAAACCAGACCGGAGCTTCCTTGGGTCAAGTCCAAAGCCCAACCTAAAGCTAGCCTAACCTGACGGGACTCGGGCCGGCCAGAGCCTATCTCTAGCCCTAGTGATTGATGAAATGACAAACTTGTTTATCATTTTGGTAAATGTGGCTTATACGCACTTTCGTCTACTTGTTGGTTTATTGTATACCATAACCATGAAGCCTTGTCCCTGCAACCTGCGCTTAGCTTTTTAAATCATCATTTGTCAATCATTCCTATTAAGGGTTGTCTTGACTGTTATGTAGTTTCTTGAAAATCTTTCTTGCAACTTCCATCATTGTTAGCTTATGTCTTTGGTCTCCTATATAGACCCTCAAAACACAAATTTTGAGTATATTCCTTTCAGGAACATCCTTCCTCAGGTTTGTGCTATCTCTGATGGTTCTTAATTATTTTAGGTTAAGTCGATGTACTCTCACACCTCTTATCCTATTTGTTGAGCCCAGATGAAAAAAGTGGAGAGTTTATGGTCTGTACATGTAGCTGAGGATCATCTACCTGCACATATGTGGACAAGCTGTACAGCTTCACATAAACTAAATAATTAGATCTGCATTGTGAAAATGAGTAAAATACTCCTGTTTTAGGTTTCCTTAGAAACAGACTTACTAATGGTCTTTTTGCTTGTACCAAGAAGGCTAGACAAGAATAATTACTTGGTTCTCTTTCTAGTGGGAGGAATGCCATATTTTTACATCATTTCAGTTTTTTTATATGAGACGTACAACCTGGGTGTGAGTTTTGTAGCTCTATTTCAGAAAAGGAGCATCTTTTGCAGATTGGTTATTACAGTAACATTTCACAGGCTAGATACATTGTTGGCTTTTCTGTAGGAGAACATCTATACCTATATTTCAGGAAGATAAGGTGACACACGCAGCTCAAATTAGTTCTACATCAACAATATATCAAACTTCCAGTTTATGTCTTTCACCTGTTGCCTATCCTCAATATGCATCAGGTAGTCTATTTGTACTTTTTGTCAGTAATATATAAAAAAAGATGTGAATCATTCAATATAACTAATACTTGACTAAACTGAGGAAATATACTAGAATTTTTCTGTTCTGGACATAAATTTTGTATGAGTTATGCTCATTTCACATGCTTAATAAACCAATACAAAAATGATATTGGAGGAGGATACACTGAAATGCAAATTTTCCATATATATATATTAATTAAAATAAATAATTAATAAATATGATATAAACATGTGAGTAGTTAGTTACTTTAATGCATTAATTTGACAGAAAAAACATCATAATTTCTTTATTTTTCTTTTCTTTTAAATACAAGTGTTGAAATGACAGGAAAGAACAGGAATCTATGCATTAATGCATACTCAAAATAAAGGAATTAAGTTTTAACAAGAAATCCCAATTATCCTATCACCTTAGAGAATATTAAAACACCAACAAAGGTAATATTTAATGGACTCATGTTGCAAATCAAGCTCATGGTAAGATTAAAAAGAATATATTGAATGATTTTAGAGAAGTTTCATTTTGGTTATGATTGGACTCTTTATATAGGTCTCTACCTCTGAATAGCTTTGGTTTTGATCATAGTATGTTGTACTAGCCCAAACCGGGCGGTACAAGGCGTACCATACCTTATCGGTTCGGTACCGGTACCCAGTATGGGTGACGTACTGATACTTGGTATGCCAAAAAAACTCTATACCATATTGTACCGACACTGTGCTAGTGTGGTACTAGTATGGGATCCAGTACCGAGACGGCGAACCTTTGTTTTGATATTTTGAAAATTTTAATTTTTTAGAAGCTGCATTTATTTTTGTCACTACCATTCAGCCTGAAACCGTCATTAGAGAATGGGGTTAGGGGTAGTTTAATCCATTGCACTCTATCTATTTCAGTTGAAACCTGATAACTTTTACATAACCCACCGAATTCAAGATGCAGTGGTCAGTGTTTCATCAGATACAGGAAAACCATGACACAACAGGTGTATACCTATTTTAAGGTCATGTTTATCCTGATTGTTTTGTTTGTACTGTTTCATTTTGTTCAACTTTTTCAACCACAAGAGAAGTTATTTTTTTCCTATACCTAATATATGCATGATTAGTAATTCTCTAATCATAATATCAACTTTCAAGCAACCCTCGCCAGTGTTTTGCACATCATATAACTCCAATGTTTCAACATATCATATCTAAGGCATTTTGGAAAAAACTGTATAGGCCTTTTCTGTTTAGTTTTATGTTGCTACCCTGAATCCATATCTGGAAATGACAATTCTAGTACTTGATGCTTGATCCCCTTGACTAACCGTATCTGGCAAGCCTTATCATCTATTTTGTGTTGTAACTTTTCATGTTGGATTGTTTAGTAAGCTATTGCATTTAAATCATATGCTTTATATGTTGGAAACATCATTTCTGGCGATAGGGATTGTTTCAAAGGATATTAGGACATAAAATGAAGGTGGATGAGAACCAGAATTACCAAAAACATGATAGCAATCATTATCTTCCTGTTATTCTTCAGGGTTGGGGTTGTATCTTTCACACAAAAGAATGATTGATCTTCTTCCGTGACGTTAGCCGTTGGATTGCGCACCACACAGATCTCCAACCACTATGAATTCATTCATTCATCTGCTGCATAGATCTCAAAGCGACCATTGTGTGATCCAACGGTGGATCCGTGTGAATTAAGGTGAATCCTTGTTTCATGCGAAAGATACAACCCCTGCCCTATACTTTAGATATATGGTGAATTGTGTTATAACATATTTTCAAATTCCTCTTATTTTTTCAGGTATGTTGTTGATGCAGCGGATCGAGATAACTTACCGATCTCAAAAAGTGAACTTCATGACCTTCTAAGGAAGCCATCACTGAGCGGTATTCCATTGCTGGTCCTTGGAAACAAAATTGATAAGCCTGAAGCTCTGTCAAAGCAAGGATTGACAGAGGAGATGTAAGTTACTGCAACTTGCCAAGCCAAAATTACCATTGTCCCTGAGGACAATATAAAAAAAAGAAAAAACGATAAATAGAAGTACTGTGTTCATTAATTACCAGTAGTTGCGTTGCAGGGGGCTGAAGTCCATCACTGACAGGGAAGTTTGCTGTTTCATGATCTCATGCAAGAACTCAACCAACATTGACTCTGTTATAGATTGGCTTGTGAAGCACTCGAAATCGAAAAACCGATGATTAGCCTCGTGGTGCTCAGATTTTCCTCCTTTTTTTCCTGGGTACAGAGGTTGTGTATATGCTTGGTGGTGAGTTCTGCACTTGGCCAACTGGGGATCTGATTTTGTCATTGTTGCCAACTTATTTTGCGCTGAATTGTTCCCTGGGGAGTGGGATGATCCGGGGTTTGTGCAAAAAACACTTAATTATATTGAAACATGGTGACTTGTGCTTTATTTATCTATAGTGATCTGTGTGAAAATATACGTCTGTGAATTTAGATAGTATGAAATAAATGATTTTAATTGTCATTTTCTGAAGAAATTAATTCTGGATGGACTCATTTATGCTGCTAGGGACATAGGCATATGTAATCCTACATAGGCTGGAAACATTTTTGGTAAATGAGTAGGCTATATGTGGCAGGGTAAGCCCTCGAAAGTTTGAAAAAGGATAAATACTGTTTGGTATGTTTCTTTTTTTTAAACAGAAATATAAAATTCAATGCAGAAGATATATTTACTTATCCTATTTTTATTTTTATTTTTTAAATATTTTTTATTGTTTTTTAAAAAATGAAAGTAAAATATTTTCCTCCTCGGCTCTATTGCACTAGGCCAAGCTTTCCAAACCTCGCCGGCCATATTTTCATTTGATGTCGATCAATCCCTCATCCTCGGCTCCATTCCTGTTTCCGTTTTTTCTGCTGTTCTCAACCAGGTCGTTGGCCCCATCCCTTTTCTATCTTTGTTATCGCCGGCCTTTGTTGCAAAAAAACACAAAGCGTGAACCAAATCATTTTTTTTTGTACAAAATATGAAATAAAATAGAAATAGAATTTCTATTTTTAATTATTTTAAAAGAAAAGTGACAATAAATGCAGTCTGAGTATCAAATGGTTCAGCGGAGCCTTATTTCAGCCAACCTACAAATGCTCTTGTTCACACTGGATCAAGAGTGGTTGCTATAACAACTTTCGTCCTCAGTATAACTAATACCCAATAAAGAGTGGTTGCATTTGAAACCTGGGGTGCTAGTTAATGAAAGTGATTCATCTGCGTTCTGTTTTTCCATTAAGGGCTTCAAATGCAATCAAAATATTGCTGCAATTCTTGCAAGCATACAAGAAGCTCAAGATCACGGCCTCTGGTCTACATGGCTGATGTCCAATTGCATTTTCATGGTAAGCATCATCACGTTATGTCCAAGCTTGTTTGACTTCCATGGCTAAGAAAGCCCATGTTTTAAAAGTTGGTAAGAGTTGGCTGATGATTTGGCAAAATGGGCCCTAGGAACCGGGACTTCTCATTCGGCATACGTTTTAAAACGAATGCAGCTTGCCTTGCGCTTGCCAAACCTTAAAGACCTAATACGATTTCGTGCAAGCATTAGTTTCCTGCTGATTTTTACGATTTTTCTGGAATTTATCTTGAATTTTGAAGACACTAAAACCCCAAAACCACGGTTGGAGTCACAGTAACGCAAGACAAGACCAGTCCCAGAGTGGAAGCGCAGAGTATGCCGTCTTCGACATCGCAGCCTCGCTCTCCAAAATTCTCTGAGTTCACTGACTTATCTCTGTTCCCTGCACCAGTTCTCCCTATGTCTGCTTTCTCCACCTCTGAAGGAACATCAGGTGTATTTGATATGTTTTTTAGTTAAACAAAATAACCCTCTGTATTTTGTATGAATTTGCAAATAACTTCTTACATATCTAATTGTTGAAATGTTATCCATCCTCCTTTGAATTGGGATTAGAGCTCGCCAGTGGTGCTTGCGTGGCAAATGACATTGAGATAGTTCATCGGAAATGCCGCTTTTCAGCTGACGTAGAGGTAATGTAGTGATGTGGATCTATCATCACCATCACTCCATCAACAAAACCCACCCTTAAACCCTAACCCTAACCCTAACCCACCCTCATCACCGCCACTGCTATCTCTATCCCCCGGGCCTTGTTTATGGTTGGGATTGGTCAGGAGCAACAAATCAAAAATTCCATTGAAGATAAGAGCACAAATTCCATGATTAATGTTTAGAAATCAGAACTAAGAAAAGGCGAGACTACAAATTCCATGGTTAATGTTCAGAAAACAAGGGATCTTGAGGATTTAAAATGTTAGGTTTATTGTATCACCGTCGAGAATCGAATCTATAATCACCTAAGCTGCTTTTGCATGCAAGAAAATGGCATGCTAATGATGCAAAATATAAGCTCATATGTAGAATCTTCCAACCTAACTTACAAGCAATCACTAGGAGTAGTTGCAATATGCTTAATTGCTTCTATTTACATAATGTGGTACTAACTTGAATACCTGGAAGAGAAGATGCTTATGTACATGATGTACAAAATATGAGCTGATCGAGAAGCTCAAAAATAAGAAGAGAACAAATCAGAACTAAGAGAACAAAATATGAGCTTATCTTTTCTTTAATTTCATGATTCATACTAAGAAAAGATGAGAGCACAAATTCCATGCTTAATATCGCAAGGACAAATCCTTCTGCAATCCATTCGTGGATCAATTGATCCTTCAAAATGATGCAGTCTTCAGGGTAAACATCGAAATAGAGAAAACATGGTTTTAGATGAGAGGGAACTTCTCATAACTCAACTATAATAAAGCCATAACAGAGTTATTATTTTGGGCCACTTCATCATGAAAATTGTTGCCAATTCGTCTCCATTCAATAAAGTAACAAGTTTACAAAACATCATCCCTCTAACAGCCTTAATTACTAATGGAAGCCCGCCATTTTTTCCCATAATCTCCATCTAATTTTATTTAGCTTGAAATCTAGATTGCTTTCACGAATCTCAGCAATAGTAATTCTTGAGAACAAAGACCAACTCTCTTGTGTGGAATTGGGGTTGATGGAGTCGCTTGTCAGCAACTCCTATCTGTTTAGCAATTGATTCAAACTTTGTTATTATTTTGACTCAATTGTCATTACCTTTGGTAGCCCACATTCAAGCATGTCCACTAGCCACTTTTTAAGATCCAAACATCATCCAAGACTAGTAATTAACTTCTGACCAACATATAGTGGTGAATCTTCTTTAATAGTTCGCCTTCATCATCTCCAATGCTTACATCTTCTGGGTTCTTCAGCATATTTCCCATGGTCTCTTGCTTTATGAAATTTTGTAAAACAAATTACCACATCCTCTTCTCAAATCTGTCTTCTACCTTGTCATCACAAAATACTATTTATGAAGTGGTACTCTTCCCTAGACCATCCATACCAACTATTCCAATAACCTTCAAACTATCACCTACTTCAAATAAGATGGTTTTTGAAACTAATGATTCCTTGAGGATCAGCCGGTTCATAGGAGCTCTATCTTCTACATGGAAGATGGGGGTGGCGACGGTCGGGGTGTTAGCGATGGAGACTATATGCAGAGGAGGGTTGAGAGAGGGGATGGGGTTAGGGTTAGAGTTTAGGGGTGGGTTTTGTTAATAGGAGTGAGGGTGATGACAAATCTATATTACATAAAACTTCCACATTAACTGACAAGTAGGCACTTTGAACAAACTATGTCTATGCCAGCTGACAAGTAGGCACCATTGGTGAATTCTTATCCCAATTGTGAAGAGGTGAGCCATGTTACAACAATGTGAAAAATATAGGATTGACATTACAAGCAGGGCGCAAATTCATATGAAATGCAAGTTTTTATTTGAGCTATGTTTGTTTGTACTTTGACATATTTAGATCATTATGGCATAATATAATTATTTTTTTCATCTTTGGAAACTGTACTCAAAGCAATGTCACACTTAATTGAACTATGAATGGTGCATATACTTGGTAATCACCAATTTGGAGTTTGTGATTGTGCACAAACTGTTGAACCTAGTACATATATATTCGTCTTTGTTTGCTCCCAGAGTTCTTTTTTATTTACGTTGGAAAGAACTTGTATCTGTGTGTTCTTCGAATTTGTTTCGTCGATTTCTGTCGAACAGCAAATCAGTTTGCCTAGAGATGCCTCTGTAGATGCTGATCAAGAAGACTTGCTTTGTGGAATCTGAAATCATCTTTTTTATCGTGCATTTATCTTAATTAGTTTACGGTCATCAAGAAGGATTCTGTAACATCAGGGTCATCATGCTAGTTCATGAATACCATCTTTGCATGTATTACTCTTTTCAAAACACGTAATATCTTTTATATTTGACAAAGTGATATAAACTCTTGGATCACACATCAAAAAGATTGTTGCCGCACCTCATTCACAAAGAGAATCTAATAAATAATTGATTGGATTTAAGCTAATAGTCTGAAGATGTGATTGGGGCTTGTTTCTAGTTCTAGGAGACTCTTCCTGCAAGACCTATTAAATGTTAACCAGATCTGAGCTATTCAAGTCTAATCTGGTGCTGATAATCTGCTGTCTTCAGGCACTCTTTGCCTCTCATCTGCTGTAACTCTCATAGTTATCAAGCAAAAAAGGCAAACAAGTTAATTAAGGAGATAGCAAAATATTTGTTGAGAGTGAAGAGATAGCAAAATATCGTTACATAATTCTTTTAGGTGTTTCAGTGACAAGCTTTATTACACCCTTTTTGAGAGAATATCTTTGATGACCAACCCAAAAAAAAAAAACTTTAATTGTAGTTGCTCGCAGCTAAATGGTAATTGTCACATTGTTTGGCATTTTCTTTTTCTTTTTTTTTAAGATGTCATCCTATCAGTATTTATATGCAATGGTTGTATATATTTGGGATCATGTGGCTTTATGTAGATTATCATTTCGTCATATTTGTTGAAGTACCAAACTGTTGGGAGAAAAATGGATCACTCAAAGCACGTGGTTAAATCGCCGGCACGTGATGATGAATGTGACGACAGCAAGCATACTCTCCGAACGCCCGATCTCGGGGCGTATGACCAAGCACCCGACCTCAGGGCGCCCGACCTCAAAGCGCCCGACCTCAGGGCGCCCGACCTTAGAACACTCGGTCTCGGCACTAACGACACCAGAGCTCATAACCTCGATCTCAGCTGAGTTAAGCCCGATCGACCTCCAGGCCAAGAAAGACCCAGTCAAAGGAAGAAGCAGACCTCCCCATCCCACCGAAAATCAAGTCCACCTCCTCCTCATCCGGGATCAAATTCCGCGATCTCTGCCTCAACGACTGTCAACATTTAAATGCACACGATCTCAACGGATCACCAGCCAGCCCAAAATCTCAGGTCGTTTATGGTAACTCATTAATTCGTACGATCATGTCCAATCACAAGTAACCTCTACACCCCCTCCTATAAGAAGGGGGGAGAACTCGAGGCAAAGGGACTTTTTCCCTTCGGCCCCGGCCATTACTTCTCTCCATTACTTCCCCACTACTTCTCTCCATTAAAAACCCTCCTCTGACTTAAGCATCGGAGGGCTGGCGCCGGAACCCCCGGCTATTGGCTTCTTGCAGGTTCGTCGGAGACAACCGTCCGCCACCGCACCATCAGCCGGAGCTCCTCCCCCTCGGTCCGCAGTCGCCCCCGGGTCCAATTTCCAGCAACAGTTGGCGCTAGAGAAAGGGCCCGAGTTGTGATCATGAGACTAAAGAGTAGAAGAGTCTATAATACCTCCCGGCATCATGCACCAAGCCCTCAGTCTAGAATCCACCACCAAGACCTCCAAGAGATCAAGTTCCACAAGTCTAACCCAAGCAATTCGACGCGCTGGTGCAGCAAGTCCAAGCGCTAGCCACTGCAGTCCAAAACCTGCAACAAGTGAAGGCCCCTCATGTGCCGCCTCCACGGGTTCACGTTAAGCGGAAGAAGAAACTTTCTCCTGAACCATCTCGAATCAGGCATGGCTACCGCTGCAACGACGTGGGATGTGGGGGGAACCAGTAAGAAGTAGTAGCCCGAGTCTCACGTCAACAAGTTGGAGGGGATGAGAAATAAAAGCTGAGGTCTGGAGGGAAAAGAATAGGAAGCCCTTCAAACTCTTCTCTCTTGTTCCGCAATCAGGACGAAGGCTACGTGTCCCCACTTTCCTCGTTCGGATCATCAAGGCCTGCAGCAAGTAAGAGACCAGCATGTACTCCCCCCTCATGGGTGTAAGTCCTCAGGACGACGCTCGATCACCAGGCCAGGAGGGCCTTTTTGGTAGCAGGACTAGATCCTGCACCGAAGGAACAAAACCATGCGGGGGCGTGGTACCTACGCGGACCCTCCCAGAGCAGACAATACCTTACGACATAAGGCCGACCTTCGTTTTCCGTGACCTTAACGGCTGGTGCTTTCACTGAGAGCCGAGCTCAGAAGGCCGAGCTCAAAAAACCAACCTAAGAAGGCCGAGCTCAGAAGGTCAAGCTCAGAAGACCGACCTCAGAAGGCCAAGCTCAGAAGACCGAGCTCAGAAAACCGAGCTCAGAACACCAAGCTCAAAAACCGAGCTTAGAGGACCGAGCTCAGAAGGCCGAGCTCAGAAGGCATAGCTCAGAAAACTGAGCTCAAAAAACCAAGCTCGGAGGACCGAGCTCAGAAGACCGAACTTAGAAGGCTGAGCTCAGAAGGCCGAGCTCAGCAGGCAAAGCGTAGAAGGCTGACCTCAGAAGGCATCCCCCAGAAGGCCGAGTTCAGAACGCCTCCCCCAGAAGACCGATCTTAGAACGCCTCCCCCAAAAGGCCGAGCTCAGAAGGCCGAACTTAGAAGGCCAGTGCTGAGCCAAGTCCTGAGGGACTTTGAAGCTCGGGAGCCATCAAAATGTCTCCAAAAGGTACAGAACGCCACTTTGGCTTTAAATAATTTCAATATTTTACCTATTTCCAGGTCAGAGAATGCAAAAGACGACCTACGGGTATCTCTATCTTTAACGTCGCCCCGCTCCGAGTGGGGGCGCACGATCGCCAACGGACGAGGCCCGTCTTCTGTATGTATCTCCAATAATGCCCCGACCAAGCTTGAGATGCCCCGACCAAGTTCGGATGCCCCGACCAAGCTCGGATGCCCCGACCAAGCTCGGATGCTCCGACCAAGCTCGGGATGCCCCGACCAAGTTCGGGATGCTCCGCTGCGCCGACCGCGAGCTCAGTCTCTCTCAACCTCAGGCCCTGTTAAACGATGCCCGACCAAGCTCGGGATGCCTCGACCAAGCTCGGGATGCCCGACCAAGTTCGGATGCCTCGACCAAGCTCAGGATGCCCCGACCAAGTTCGGGATGCTCCGCTGTGCCGATCGCGAGCTCAGTCTCCCTCAACCTCAGACCCTATCAAACGATGCCCGACCAAGTTTGGATGCCTCGACCAAGCTCGGGATGACATGCCGCAACAAACCCGAGCATAACCTAAAAGCGTCCTGACCAAGTTCGAGACGCCCCGTCAAGTCAACTATGAGCCCGGGCTCTCTCGACCTTGGGTACCACTGAACGAAAATCGGAGCTATAATCCGAAACACCTAAGGTAGGAACTACGGGTCGGAGAGCGCTCAAGCTTCAACGGCCGAATGATAGCCCAACCTTGACTCACACTACAACTGAAGCTGAGCTTAAAGACTTAATGGAATTCTTCTAAAAGCTGAGCCTAAAGACTTAGTGGAATTTTCGAAAAAATGTCGGAATTGCATGCAAAAGCAAACGATGCGCGAAGTTCTACTCAAGTAGTCAAAAATCAAAGCTCGTCGGAAGTGCAAGCGAAAACAGGTCAAAGATACAACAAGGTGGAGAAAAACATATACTTCATTAATAAAAAGCCGTAGGGCTAAGTACAAGATGTTGGCTTCAAGGCCGACCCACTTGGCCGCACAATGGCTGCAGCGGCCGACCTTGTTTACAAAAAGAAAAGAAAAAAACTAAGTCCTAAAGCATTTCTGGAGCGGCGATGGTCTCGGCATTGACCTCAGAGTTGTCCACAAGAACCACCTCGGGATCCCCTGCAGGAGCAGCCCTAGGATCCCCTGCTGGCCCGTCTCCATGAGAATCCATAGTGGCGTTAGTTGAAGCTTCGCGAGCGGCCTTGGGAGCAGCCTCAGAAGCTTCTTCAGGAGCACCTTCGGCAGCTCCTTCGGACGGAGCCTCCTGAGCGGCCTGCTCAGCCGCCTCGGTCTCAGCCTCGACGATCCCCCGCTCGTCCTCAGGGCCCTCGGGCGCACTGTCGAGCGTGCCCTCATCCTCGGGATTCAGGTTCGCTGTCATCCACAACGACCCCTAGACGAGGCTGAAGACTATGGAGGTCGAGCTTGGGACAAATCCTCAATATCTGCCTTCGAAAATCTTCAAAGCCGCGGATGAGCCCGTCAATCGCCTCCTCCTCCAGCAGCTCCCAAAATTCATCCGACTCACGGAAGATCTGCACCGCATTCCGAGCCTGCTCTAACACCTTCCTCTCTCGAGCTTCAAGTTGCTTGAGCTTTAAGTTGCTCGATCTTCAGCCGAAGGACCCCCGCCTCATACTTCTGGCCCACGAGCTCGGATTGAACGTCGGCCAGGCGTGCCTCGGAGGCACGAAGTGTCGATCTGGCAAGGGCATGCGACGCCTCCTCCTCCTCGAGACGCTCAGCCATAGACCGAAGCTCAACCTCGGCAGCCTCCATCCTCACGGTGGCCTCCCTCCGCGCAGCCTTGGCCTCACCGAGCTTCCTCTCGGCATCCTCCGACCCTTTTTGGCTCCTCTGAGCCTTGTTCTGACACTCGGCCGCCACGGCAACCAGCATGTCAATTTCATGAAGGTGTTGTGGAGAAGAAAAATGGAAGTGAGCCGAGATCGAAAACTTAAGAGGATATGAAAATCAAAACAAGGAGATAACTTACTCGGATGGCGAAGTAGTAGGTCTGATCGACAAAACTGCCAACATCACCAGCTTCGAGCTCGGCTTGGTCGGCTAGAAGCAACGCACAGCAAACTACTTCGTGAGCGACGTTACTATTGTGGAGGGCCGAGTCATCCTCGCAGTTCGACCACTCCGGGCAGAAGGGCCTCCTTTCGGGGTGGTCCCCAGCTCTCGACGAGCTCGAGATGTTGACCCTTGAGGAGCTCGGGAGGTGGGTCTTAAAGAGCTCGGCACAGAAGGATGAGAAGAGCTTGGGACCCCGAGACCGCTACCCGGCTCGGGACCCGGGCACCGCAAGCGGACGACCTGGCGGGGTCGCTGAGAATCAGGGTCGGGCACGCTGGGGCCGCTGGATCTCTTGCAGCCCCGGATGAAGTTGCGCGCTCGACGAGGGGAGCTCACTTCCGGTCTGTGCTCCCCGATCTGTTTCTTGCTGTTCTTCCGAACAAGCTCAGAAGTCTCAGCTTCGAGGTCCTCAACCTCGATAGGGGCAGAAGTCGAGGCCGGCTTAGCCTTCTTCTTGGGCACGGGGTGAGCCCCTCCGGCTTTGGCTCCCTCTTCTTATATCTAGCGAGGAGGGTCGCGTTACTGGTCACCGTCCCTGCAATGTTTGAAAAGAAGAAAGAACTCAAGTGTCAAACCGATGCCAAAAAAAAGGGGGGAAAGAAAAAATAATAAGAAAAAATAAGTAAAACGAAGGACGGCGAAATAAGAGAGAAGTGGTACAACCGTTCTTACCCTTAGGGCGCGCCGAGCTCAGGCCGACATTTACCAGGGTCTCCTCGCTCAAGAGGTCGTTCAAAGAGCTACCCCCCTTCAAACCGCGAAGAGCCGCGAGGATTTTTTGCTCGCTCACGATCAGCTCTGGGACCTTATTGTTGGCCTTAACTATAAGCTGGCCCAACGACGGGTTAAACCCCCACGGACGCTCGGAGGAAAGAAAGAAGAATTTCTCCTTCCATCCACGAATGGAGGTAGGAGCACCTCGGAACAACGGCCTACCTCCCCGAAGGGCAAAGTATAGCCACCCTCCATCCGCGGAGTTAGACTTCAACATATAACACCCGCGGAAGACATTGACCGAGGTCGGTATGCCGTGAGCAAGGCAGAGAGATAAAAAAACAATTATTATGCTTCACAAGTTCGGAGTGAGCTGCGCTGGGATGAGGCGATACCTCTCCAGGACCTCGCTCACGAACTCGTACAGGGGACATCTTAGGCCGGCCCGAAGTGTCTTCACATACACAGCGACCCGACCTAGAGAGGGCCTAGTAACTCGGTCCCGCAGCCCCGCGAATTCGAGCTCGAACTCGCGTAGAAAGAAGAACTGGGTCCGAATCGTGCCCAATTCTTCTCTGGTCAGGCTCGACCTGACTCCGTCTGGACCGTGGCTCACCTCTGGCTCGAGCTCCATCCCGTGAGAGGAAGAAACTCCAGCAGAGGAAGAAGCATCATTCGACATTGTGTCACTCACAGTGTTCAAAAAGAAGAAAAGAAGAAAAATGGAGGAACAAAAAAAAGGGGAGATTGACAGTCCTCCGAGCGAACATGAAAAGAAAAACCTACCGTGAACCTCGCTGAAAAGGCTAACGGTCAGTGAAACCAAGAGGAATCACCAAAAAACACCTTGAAGCACCTCCGGAGAAAGCTAAATAACGATCGAGAGAAGAAGAAAGCGAAAAAAGAAGAAGACAAGAGCTATGGTGGCCAAACGAAAGCTTTTAGGCCATGCTAGGGTTTATATAGACCCTCCCAACAGTTCAGATCGACAAGGGCAAGCCGCGCTCCCTATCTATATCACGCCATGTGTCGATCTCAGAAACTAAACCAGCATATCAACTCAGATTGTCGCTTTAAAGGCAGAATCAAAGCGGCGTCCCATCGAATACTGGAGCCTCATCATGAACCCACGGCTCGAAACCGCATCGAAAAGCAAAAAGCTGCCGCCTCGTGCTCTCATTGAAAATGCCCCTAAAGCACTCAAAACGACGGAATAATTTAAAGCCGTTTGATCTTACCAGCATGATGAAAATAACTACTTCCTTCTTTCGAGCTTGTAAATGGCTCGAACTCGGAAGTCGGAGAGTAGTGTTGGGGGAAAAATGGATCACTTAAAGCACATGGTTAAATTGTCGGCACATGATGACGAACGTGACGACAACAAGCATACTTTCTGAGTGCCCGATCTTGGGGCATCCGACCATAGAGCGCCCGACCTCAGAACACTCGGTCTCGGCACCAACGACCCCAAAGCTCGCAACCTCAATCTCAGTTGAGTTAAGCCCGATCGACCTTAAGGCCAAGAAAGACCCAATCAAAGGGAGAAGCAGACCTCCCATCCCACCGAAAATCAAGTCCACCTCCTCCTCATCCGGGATCAAATCCCGCGATCTCCACCTCAACGACTGTCAACATTTAAATGCACACGATCTCAACGGATCGCCAGCCAGCCCAAAATCTCGGGTCGTTTACAGTAACTCATTAATTCGCACGATCACGTCCAATCACAGGTATCCTCTACACCCCCTCCTATAAGAAGGGGGAGAACTCGAGGCAAAGGAACTTTTTCCCTTCGGCCCCGGCCATTATTTTTCTCGATTACTTCCCCACTACTTCTCTCCATTAAAAACCCCTCTGACTTAAGCATCGAATGGTCGGCGCCGGAACATCCGGCCACTGGCTTCTTGCAGGTCCGCCGGAGACAGCCGTCCGCCGCCGCACCATCAGCCGGAGCTCCTCCTCCTCTGTCCGCGGTCGCCTCCGGATCCAATTTCCAGCAACACAAACCACATAGTTCTTTGAAAAAATCCTAAAAACAACTTGCCGAGATGCCTTCTCTGAAAATATCATTCAGGTTAATCTTTGATGTCACCGAAACCTAGACCTCACCTGTTGGAAACCAAAAAGTTTTAATTAACATATCTGTTTCATGAATGCTATTTTCTGATCGCTTGATCTAGTTGTATCTCTATTTTACCGTAGACATTATTTTTGTTAGCCAATGCGTATTTTTTTGTTTTAGATATTTGTGGAACCTCTTTTCTGAGTAGTGGTTGGCAACATAAGGATTGTTTCTACCAATAATCTAATCATTATAATTCAGATGAAAGTCTCATATTGATGCCTGCAAAATGCTTTTTTTTTTTGTGGTATAGAAGTCAAAAGAACTTTTCCTGATAAAACTAAATTCCAAAAAGAAGTGTTATGATTCAGACATATTATTTCCTATTTTCTTGACTATATATTTATTTTCAGCAGACTATTGTGATCATATTTGGTGGTAAATAAGAAGTTGAGAATAGAAGCTGCAACAACTATTATTACCACTCCTCTAATAATTATTCATAAAAGATTGCTGGGGTTCATTGGAATAAACAATTGAACAGTTAGAATTGTAGAAAAAAAACTATGGATTTATTAAACATTCTACTCCATCCGAAATTCCTAACTTATTCTCCTAGGCCTGGACCGATCTTACATAAAGAGCCAAACAACTTATTGGCTGATTTTGCTACGAACTGCTTGCCCAAATTATGGATGCATTATCATCAAGTTCAATGAATCTCTTAGCTCTTTTAGGAACAAAGTGAAAAAAAAAAAAAAGAGTGTTGATGGGCTACATTGGGGTGGTAATCAGCTGGATCAAATTGATGCAGATTGGGTCAAATATTTATCAACTCGCATCTAATATATTTATTAAATAGGTAATTCAATCCAATTCATATAATTTATTTATTAAATAAGTTAAATCAGATTAAATAGATTAAATAAATTTTTAACGAAATAAATTGATTTAAATATATTAAATAAGTTAAATGAATTGGATTAGATGGAACAGAAATAGATTAAATAGATTTTAAACGTATTAAATATATCTTAAATTTAATTATTAAATAAATTAAAATAAATTAAATAGGTTAAAAATTTAAATTTGAGTCCAGATTAGACATGACCGCGTAACCCATCCTTATTCATTTTTGTCAGTGCAATAAAATATCATGCCTAAATTGTTAGATTATCATCAGTTGTTAGATCTAATCATTAAAATCTTCACTAAAAATGTCCTGAAACGTGGCATCTTTATTGTTTCCCTGGAACTCGAGCCTTGTGAGGACCACGGGGGCCTGTGCCTCGAAAGTCACGTAGAAACAGGAGTGGTCTAAGGCCGGAAACGCATTTAATTGGGTTCAGTGGGCTTTCCGAGCAGCGGCAATAAAGCCGAGGAAGTAACGGGAGGCGGTCGCTGACTTTCCTGCCATGGAGTTAATATTGGCCAGCGTAGTTGAGGAAACTTGCAGCATTGCCTGTGAACCCGGGATAGCTTCTATTCCCCCTTTTAGGGTGGGAACGGGCTTGACAAGAACTACCAAGCTTTGAACTCTTTCGTCAAACAAGCTCCTAGGAAATGATGGAACTTTTTGCTTTAGAGTTGCTGAAGGTTTAAATGAAATACAAATCATATTTTTAGGTAATTAAGCATATGTAAATAAGCATTAAAGCTATACTTGACTCGACTAAATAAGTTTTCTAAGAACATTGGGCTACTTCCTATTTGGGGCTCGTTTGGTTCGCGGGAAGCATTTTCCTTCCTAGGAATATGATTCCTGGGAAACAAATTCCTAGGAAGAGGATGCCTAGGAAAGTATTTTTGGCATGTTTGGTTGACCATGGGAAAGTGACAAATTTCCAAGGTGCTTATGTTTGGTTGGCCATCCACTTTCCTAGGAAAGTTATATATAATTCCTATTATGCCCTTAATAAAAATTAGATTTTTAATGCCTCTTTAATGCTTCTTTAATGCTGAAGGGACTTTTGGGGAAAAAGTAAAAATAGAGTGATTCCCGCCTCATGGGAAAGTAACTTTCCCATGTTTCTCATGGGAAAGACTTTTCCATGAAATGTGGGAATCACATTCCCATGGGAATATAACTTTCCCTTCTCTCTCCTTTGAAAACTCCAACCAAACAAGAGGCATCTCATTACTTTCCCGTTGACCACACTTTCCCCCCTTCTTTTCCCGCGAACCAAACGAGCCCTTGATTGTTCAAGTTTGCAGAAAGATGATTATATTTCTTTTTATTCTTAAGATTGGCCAACGGTCAAATTAACACTCATCTCGCTAGTAGTTTATTGTTGAGCCAACATTGTCCAAGAGCATCAAATAACTAAAAAAAAAGAAGAGAAAGAAGCAGCATTGTTTGCTTTAAAGTTTAAATGAAAATCTTTTCGCGTAGCATAATGTTACACTCAAAAAATTTCAATTCTCTCGCTCTATTTCTATTTACCGAAACGAATCCAGATTACATGTATTAGACATATTAGAGATTGGCTTTATTATAGCTACCTTTGAGCCACAAATGCTATAAAATCTTCCTAGTGATAATAGACCAGAAAAAAAAAATTAAGTTAGGATAAAAATCATCACTCAGGATTCTTTATGATGCACAATTTGTACCATAAAGTGCTATATCATACTTGATAGCCATCATTAAAAGATGAATCATTATTAACAACAGCATGTCATATATGGCAGATAACACATTCTTATTTGATAATAATCCGTCCTTTGGTGGAGGGCACCGAATGCTGCATAATTTTGATGCAAATCGTGCATTGCAGAGAATTCATCCTCGACTAGTATTTAAAAAACTCCTATTCTCGCTCTATTCTCCTTTCACGTAGTTGGTTTGGATAAATTGCAACACAAATGAATCGGAATAACTTGAAGGGACTAGAAAAGCATTGTGATATTCTTATAATCTAGTGTTAGTTGGTGCGGATTGAGAAAAGATGGTGTGGTCAATGGGTTTTTAAAATTTTCATGAAAAAAGGTGGCCAATGTGGGCCCGTGATCCGGTGATTTGCTCAGGTCCTTGACAACCGTGCTGCATCAAGGGTCAAAAAAACACGCCGAAAGGCCTCACCGAGAGGCTGGAGGGTTAGCTAACTTTTCGCGCCGAGTTATGATTAACCTAAGTGTTTGAGATTCATGTTTGATCTTGATCCTGGTAGCTTCGTTGTTTTGGTACATCAAGTATTAATTGACTTCATTATGACAAGTTCAATGAAAGCGAGACAGCTAAACATTAAAGAAACTATTAAAAATTTTTAATTTTTTTATTAAAAAAAAGCATGGAAAAGGTAAGAAAACTACACAATCGCCAAAGTAAGTTGACTACCAACAATATCCAACAATATTGACTTGTAATTTATAAGGTTTTGTTGAGATAGATGGAAAAACTAATTATCATAATGTAAAATTTAGTAATAAATAAATAATAATTAAATAATTATTAATCAATTACTTTATCAAGAATAATTTGAACAAGGAAAAAAATTCAGGTATAATTAAAAAAATTATTTTTTTTTTTCAAGATGACAATCCAAGAGAAGGGATGAATTGAGCTTCTCAAAAAAAATTTTACAAAATTAAATAATACTTAAGCAAAACTAATCTAAACTTAATTGTGAAAAGTGAGAGTGATGTGAAATAAGTAATGTGCAATAAAGTGAGTGATATATAAATGCATAAGATAAGCACAAGCATAAGCAGCTCAAACACAAAGAGTTTATGTTAGTTCGGAGCCAAACTCAGCTCCTACGTCCACTCCTCAAGGCTTCCTTGTTAAGAATTTCAGTATAATCTATCAACAAGATTACAACTTAATTATTTTTTAAGCTCACAACCAAATCTAGTTGCTTTTTTCTCGCAATCAACCAAAACTAAGCTGTTTTACATGTACAGCAAGACCAACCCTAAGTTTCAAGACAGAGAAATTTTTGTTGACTTCCAAGCTCGGCAAAACCTAGTCAAATTTTCAGGACAATTGACTGCAACCTGGCTATTTCTCCAGTACAGGCAAACCTTGCAAGGTAGCCGATTCTCTATGGGATCAGCCATACCAAAAAGCCCACATGAGATTTTCTAATCTTGTGCACAAAAGCAAGATATAAAATAAAATACAATATAACCTTTACAAAAGTTGGATTTATGCCATTGTAGCTTTAGTGTGATTGCTCCGAATGTTGGGATCTTGAAGTGGATAGAATTTAGCCCTTTTTTTATTTTTCTTTCTTGCTTGCTTTTGATCTTATAATGGGACTCAATTAATAGATGTTGAAGCTCTCTTTCTAGGTATTTAGAAGCTCTCTATAAAGTGGGCGAATGTTTTGAATAGTCACCTCTCATATTAATACTCAAGCTCTAGAAGTTGTGATTGGCTTGTTTTCTTTTTTTTATTTTGTCCACTCAATCTCCTCAATGCACTCCCTATCGAGTTAAAGTTAAAAGCATTTATAGCTTGAAAAATTGTTGGACATATATTTTTAGCCATTGGAGTGGAGAAAATAACTATTGGAAACTGTTTTGTACGTTCTTTGCTCGTAGAAAAACTAGCCATTTGAATTGTCAGACTCAGAGAGGTCGACTCGTGTTCTTCAAAAGTCGACTTATGATTTTCAAGAAAAGAGCAGATTTCCATTATGTTCTGTCTTTCATCTGAAACAATTTTGGAGCCAACACTTGTGCTGCTTGGGTTGACTTGCAAAAGGGCTGTTTTTTATTGCATTCTGTTTTTTATCTGAGACTGTTATAGGGTCGACTCGGTTGATTCCGAGGTCGACTCTTTTACTACAAAAGTTCCTAAAATACTTCAAATACTTAAACTTTAGAATTTATTCTTCAAAGCTTCTTTATGCTTATTTAATCTTTCAAAATTATTGAACTCTCTACAAAACTCGACTTTCTTATTTTTAAGGCAAACCAAATCATCAATAATTATACTCAAAAATTTTATAATCATCAAAATCCATCTTTTGGATCAACAATTATTTCATTAATTTGGTCGATATTTGTCCCTTAATACCTAGTTCCTATGAGCATATGTGCTATTTTTATTGTATTTTCCCTTCATCCTATGCTAAGATCCCTTAAGATCATTCTTTAGAGCTAGTTCACTTCTAGTGAGGACTGGGAGTTAAATTGCTTGATGAATTGTGCTCCACTTTACTTAATATTTACTAGCATTTATACTTGAGTAAAAGGCTTGCTTGATATGTCAAGTTGTTGTGCCATTTTTATGTTGTTAACAAAGTGACAAGTTGATATATGCTTCAATACATTTCCCCCCTAACCATTCATGCTTTTGAAATATTTTACAAATCCCCATTTTCACTTACTCAGCCATAGAGATTAGACAATTTATGATCCAATCTATCAAATTGATCGATTTGTTTTAAATATATTCTAATTTGATATTAATAAATTTGAGTCATAAATGAGTCAACTTGTTTAGATCGTTTATTAAATAGGTTGAGCGTTGAGCGTTTAATCTATTATGGTGGGAAGTGTCAACATCTGTTATGCGGCATCATAACCTATCAAACTTCGCATACTATTTATTTGTTCTTTCAGTGCAGACAACATAATATGAAATTCACATTTAGCACATAAAATCGGCACTTGTCACCAACAAGAGGAGCTCCGCTAGCAAATGAATAAATGTTAGATACTTTGGCCACAGATTCAGATTCAAGTTTGCATTGAATAATTGAATTGCACACTTTAAATTTACCCCTTTCTGCCTCTCGCAGCAGAATCTGGACAAAAGTTGGAGTGCAGCTGCAAAAAGTCCGCCTATCGAAGAGTTTCGGCAGGAGACCCTCTGATGCCTAAGTTAGAATAGAGAAGTAACACTATAAAAAGAAGAGATTTCAAAAGACTGTAGTTCTCTGTGAGTAATATTACATGATATCGTATTGCATTGCGCTGCATACCTGAGGTTCCTGTACTGTCCTTTCGTATAGGAGAGTAGATTTTATCGTTACCTAGGTCAGTGTGCGTCAGTAGTCAGGTGGCGGCCAATAGTACAACATCAGTGTGGGCGACATATGGTACTGACCGTGAGTCGAATGCATAATTGTTGCAATGGCTAGTCATTGTCACGATGGCCAATTGCCAGGATTATCAGTCTCTGTCAGCATGTGTCGATTGTTTTCTTAGTTGGAGGCGAAGTTCACCTCGGTCGATTGGCTTTTTGGTTGATTGGCTTCTCAAATGGGACGAAGTTGCCTACGTACTAAGGTTGCCAGATGTTGGTTTAGTACAAGATCGAGGTATCTAATATTTTTTCTATCACTACCCATAATACCCTACCCTTCTTTTCTAATAGTAAAAATTGAGCACGGTGCCATACATATTTTTGTATAACTTAACAGATTACATTCTGATTTTCTTCTATATGTAAACATTCTACTAAATCATATAAACTATAATGCATATTCAGCCACGCAAGTTGCAACTGAATCATTTTTTACGTACATTGATTTTTGCATGTTGGCAAAATGATGGCTAAACGTAAAACTTGGTTGGTATATACCTCGATGACAAGAACTACTGATTTCCAGGCAATGGCCCACACCCTCCCCGGCTGGCTCAAATACTAGGTTCAGTCTAATACATGTATGCCTACATACACATGTACATATATATATAAATACGTATGTATATATATACACATATTTATACATACATACATATATATATACATACATATATATATACATACATACATACATATACATACATACATACATATACATACATACATATATATACATACATACATATACATACATACATATATATACATACATACATACATCTATATACATACATACATATATATATACATACATATGTATACCTACTGAGGAGAGAGAGAGTATTAATTAGGGGTTGAGATGATGAGTTAATATGAGATTGAAAAATAACATAAAATATTCTTAAGAGTTATAAAAAGTAAGAATATTTTTTTTGTCTACGGAAAAATGGGTAGATTGATAACCTACCATAACAGAGAGTAGGTTATCAATCCCCACATACATATATATGTATATGCATATATGTATATGCATATATGTATATGCATATATGTATATGCATATATGTATATATATATATATATATGTAAATATATATATATATATATATATATATATATGTATATGCATATATATGTATATGTATATGTATATATATATATATATATGTATATGCATATATGTATATGTATGTATGTATGTATGTATGTATGTATGTATACGTGGATCTTGAGCCAAAGGAAGGTTTACCAAATTATTCTACCTAGCAAACCTATCTTTATTTTAATCCCAAACAGGCACCAAAAGTGTACCACTACGATCATAAAGAAAGGTGTCAGCATTGGTGGGTGGTAAAGGCCTTGTCTCTCACCAGCCCACCTCCATTCCTGCAGACAGAAACTTCACAATGTCAAACAAATGGCCAGGATTGCCTTTTGAATTGGAAATCATGTGCACATTTTAAAAACTGTCCTCACTCTAATCAAGCACCATTCCACCATTAATTACCACAAGAGGAATCCAAAGCACATAAAAAGAAAAAAACGTTACATCTATCTCTCTGTAAAATGTCTCATTCAAATTGGAATATTTTTGAGGGTTCAAGCTAAAGTTTAAACCAAGAGAGAGAGAAGGGAGGTAAAGTGGAGCAGTTTTTTTCTTTTAGTAGTGCGTTCTCTTCTGGGTGTCTTTTTTGCTGGAACTTTTCCATCCCCAGCCTTTCACCTCCCCTTTTGTCTCTCTGCGAATCTTACGCTGCTCGATTCCTTTCTGGCCCTGAAAGGTGTTGGACATTGGCCGCTTCTCCCAACCTCGCGTCCCTTTCTTGCTCTCTGCTTCATTTTTATTTTTTTTAAAAATAACAATGAGAGTTTTTGTGTGCTGTTTGGATCTTGGATCCGATAAATTTGGTCTGTTGGATTTCACGGGGCCCATGTCTGATGTGATCCCCCCTTTTCTTTCGCTCCACTAGCATTGGAAACGTCCCTCTCTCTCTCTCTCTCTCTCTCTCTCTCTCGGAAGTTTCTTGGGGATTTCGGAGGTGGGATGTTCGAGGGGTTTGGTTTTGTGCATGAATTGCGTTTTCAAAATAGTTGATCTTTAGCGTATTGGATGTGATGATGAGCGAGGAATGAAATGCTTATAGTGGTTTTTTTTTTTAAAATTAAATGGGGGATGGATTTAAACTTAAAAGGTGTTCTAGCATTTACTTTTGATTTGAAAGGCTGAGTAACTTTTGTTTCCTTTTTCTTCTTATTGTTTCTTTCTTAATTTGCTTGTTTTTAAGTGTTTGGTTATAGTGGGTGGTGGGTCAGTGGATCATCTCATGACCCTCTGAATGGGGCTCTTTTGATTCATGTGAAATGTTGGGATAAAGGAACCAAAAGAGGGGCATAAGCAATCATGTAAAAACATGGTTCCTTGTGGAGTTACAGTCTTTTTTTCTTATTTGTATCTAAAGTTTTCTGTTGTTTGGTTATGGGGTTTTAATGTTCAGTTTGCATTCAAAATTTGAATCCTTGGTTCAAATAATTTTGATGGGTTCATATATCAGATGTTTCGGGTGTTCTGCTTTAGTCTTCCTTTTCACTAATTGCTCATTGCATTTTGCTGTCAAATAGCTTACTTCTTCTTCTTCTTCTCTTCTTAGATCTCCTAAAGGACTACCAGAAGATGATGATCTTATCAGGCTGGTAGTGGCTTATTTGTAGATTGCCTCTTCAGCACCGAAACAAGGAAGCTGAGCAAATTCCTCAAAAGAATCGACAATCTAGTATATAGGCTACTCTGTTAATGGAATTGTTGATCAGAGAGCATAGGTGTTATTAGCAGCTGATCACTGAATGAGCTGAACCACATTGCGGTACGAATCCATCACCATGCTGTGCACTTGCTCAGGACAGCAGTTCCAGTTTGAAGAGAATGAGATGCCTCAGTCACCGGAATCTCTTGCGACGAGGGACTTCTCTGTCAGTGGCCTCTCATCGAAAACAGGAGATTGGGACTCAAAGTTTGATGATAGCCAAGTAGATGATGTAGAATCTACCCTAAAAGAGACTCTATCGTTGAATTACGAGGTTCTTTTACTTCATCATTAAGTTCATTTCTGTGCATCCAAACTTCATATCCCTAATTTTCATTTTTATTATTTGATAGCATTTTTATGTTGTAATAGGAAGCGCGGGCATTGTTAGGTCGATTGGAGTATCAGAGAGGAAATTTTGATGCAGCATTGCAAGTGTTTCAAGGGATTGATATTCGTGGCTTGAGGCCAAGGATCATCAAAGCTATTGCTGAAAGAACTCAGCATAGAAAGACTCGTCCCAAAGGGGAAAACCTGCAGGTGAATGTAATGTCGATGCATTCAGTTAGCCTTCTTCTTGAAGCAATATTGCTTAAATCCAAGTCTTTGGAGCAGCTTTGTCGACATAAAGGTAATATGAGTTTTTAATCACTTTGGTTAAGGTTACTTTCAACTTTAGTTTTTAACCCTGTATTTGTGATTTTAGTTTGCATTTTTCATGTGGGCTTTGTTGTATGCTTTTTGCACTTATGTCAACCTGACAAGATTTAGTTACTTGTAAAACTGGTAGAAAAATCCGATGAGCAAGTTCTTTGTTATGATTTGTACTGCTTGCTAACTGTCTAGTCAAGCTAAGCGAGAAGATATGCATACCTTGTTGCATGAAAAAAATTTACATAAGAAGGTTGATTTACTTAACGTTCCAACGGAACAAGCAAAAGAAAACATATAGTCAATTAGAAATGTGGGGAATATATGAAATGGTTTTTGTTTTGCTGAAGTATACAATGATAAATCGAGTGCTGCCCAAATAATCCAAAAGTCATATGTTCCAGAGTTTCTAAGGCCTTTGCTGCTTCGCAACCAATGAGTATCTAAGGGAGAAACAAGGACTTGCAAGTGTCTGAAAGGATACCATTTGCTGAGAAGATAATGGAAGAATGTATCGAGAGAAGGTGATAAAGTGGGAATACTGAATTCCACGAGGAAAATGTAAGATTGAAATTTCTATATTAACATTCTTTAGAAACATACAAATAGATAATATGGGAAGGTATAAGTTAATAACCTTTTTCAAGAAGTTATTGTTAAGAGAGAGAAGGAGGGGATGGTTAAATACGCAACGATAAGGATTGCATAAGAATGAAATTCTAAATGATTCAACCGATTGTAATGACCAATATTGAATTCAACATTAGTAAGGTCTGACATTTGGATCAACAAGCATATATGATTAGTCACAACACTCATCTGTCCGTTCAGAAGTCCACTGAACCTGAACATGCTGCTATCTGGGAATACTAGATCTAGATGTTCCCTAAAAGAACACTTCAGACACCCTTACTTGGAACCACTAGGGTCTCGTGTGCACTATGCCCTCATTAACTTCCACAGTGCCATCTTGCATTCAGAAATCCATGGACCCAAACTTTTAGGGCCAATGTTGAATCCACGCATTGCATATTAAATCCTATCTGAAGCCAAAACTGTTGCAACTTGCATAACATATTGAACAAATGAAACATGAGGTTTAAGTGTGAAATGGAGACCTTTTTTTTTTGCTTTCCTCTTTTGTCCTTTTTATTTGAAAGGCCTAGGCTTTTACCGTCTTACAACCATTCTCTTAAGCACGTATGCACTGCAATCCACTAATGCCAAGGAATGAAGGCAAGCAGGGGATTGTTCCTGTCCAACACATTGTAGATGAAGAGGAAAGGCTGTACTTGGACAGCCAGTTGGCAGGGGCATTAACATCTTGGTATATCTAGGCAATTTTACTATGAGGAAATTCACGATAACTGATAATATGTCCTGTAGAATATGTGGTGATCCATTACTCCATTCTCTCTCTTCCTCAACTGCCCAACAACCGTTGCTGAGTCCCCTTCTATCTATAAGTCGGTTCCCCTGAAATTGGTTGTAATTTGTCTTGGACTGTCCCATACAGCCTATTGCCCCAACAAATAACATGCATCCCACATGACCTCATAGGATGAATCCTACACCTTTACCACCTGTTAGGTGATGAAATGCCCTGTCAGTCATAAAAACAACTACAGCATTTTTGACGAGGTAGCAAAATAGTTCTGTAGCATTCCGTTGTTATATAGTTTGGTGACAAAATTAAATTTGTGCCACTAATAATTTTTCTTTTAAAAAAAGAGAGCATACTTATGAGGAAGCCTCAACTATTATATAATTCAATAATAGAAAAATCAAATTTAATTCTCTATAATTTTACTATTTCTTTAGTACAAGGAAAAAGCAAAACCATAAACAAGAAAGTAAAATCTTAAAAACCTTGTGTCGACTATGAACTAATGCTTCATAACCTGACTCAAAAATAACCTGAAATGGCAATGAAATAGCAGGCATTTCACTTCTTAAAAAAGTAATTTACCTAAAATTCCTTCCTAGATTCTAAAAATCAATTTTCATAACCAAATGTGACATATGCTATGCTTAAATGTGGTCTGAATTTGACCTCATACTTATTTTCTTAGTCAGCTTCTCAGTCAGGTGGACTAAGTTCAACGAGTATGGAACTACATAGGACATGCCTGATAACAGTCAGATCTTAAATGATGCTTTTAATTTGGTGCAAGAGTTAATCTTTTAGATTCTTATATAATCTGGGTACAAAGAATTCTGTGTGGAATAATATGGCAATTCTAAAATCTTGCTCCTGATCCAGCACCCTCTTCTTGAGAGTTCCAAGCCCCTTTTCAACCAAGCATAGATTGCTAACACTGTCTGTTAGAATCTACCCTAGTTCAAAAAATATCATATCAGTCACTAGTTTTTAATTATCCAAAGTTATTAAAAAAAGGGCAAGCACATCTTAATTATATTAATTGAATAATATTCGGCATACATATTTTCTTTGAGCTCTTGTATCCAAAATATTTTGAGAGGACAGAAATACAAATATACCTGGATTCGTGTTAAGCTGAAGAAAAGTTGAATTTCGTATTTGCTCGACATTGTATTGACTAGTATAATAGCCAATGTTTATGTGATGCTTACGTTCGCATCTGACAGATGCTGCACTGGAATGCAAAAATATCCTGGACATTGTCGAAGCCGCATGGCCTCATGGTATGCCTGAGGGAATTAGAGGTGAGTCTAAACTGAAGGACATGCTTCACAAAGCACTGGAATTGCTTCCTAAGCTTTGGAAACAGGCTGGTTTTCTTGAGGAAGCTATTTCTGCGTATCGCCGTGCTCTTGTTAGGCCTTGGAGTTTAGATCTGAAAAGGTTGGCTAGCTTACAGAAAGACTTGGCAACAATTTTACTATATGGTGGTGCTGAAGTACCCCTGCCTCCACAGTTTCAACAAGTTTGGGGACATATGATCCCTACAAGTAACATAGAGGAAGCAATACTGTTGTTGCTGATACTCATGAGAAAGGTAGCTTTTCAGGAAATAAATTGGGATGCTGAGATCATGGATCATCTCATACATGCACTTTCATTATCTGGACAATTTGAACTTTTGGCAGGACACGTAGAACAAGTGTTGCCAGGTATCTATAGCAGAGGTGAAAGATGGTATCTTCTTGCACTTTGTTACAGTGCTGCAGGACTAGATGATGTTGCATTGAACATTTTAAAAAAAGGTTTGTGTCATTCAGAAAGGAAGCACAAACTGCATCTACCATCACTTTTATTAGGAGCAAAGTTGTGTTATAAAAATCCAAATCATGCTTGTGAAGGGACAAACTTTGCGATGAAGGCAATTGAATTTACTAATAATCAGGAAAAACATTTAAGGGGTGTTGCCAGCCACTTGCTTGGTGTTTGCTATGGATATTGTGCTAGGTCTTCCATCTCTGATTCACAAAGACTGAGGTTACAGAGTGAATCTCTGAAGTCACTACACTGTGCTGCAACTATTGAGAAAGATTGTCCTGAGGTCATATATAGCCTCGGGAGGGAGAATGCATTGCAACGAAATCTTAACACAGCTGTTGAAAGTGCTATAAGATATCTGGATATGGTGGCTGGGAGCTCAGTGAGTGGCTGGAAACTATTAGCTCTTGTAGTATCTGCAGAGCAGAACTTCAAAGAGGCTGAAGCAATAGTTGATCTTGCTATAGATGAGACTGGAAAAATGGATCATTTGGATTTTCTACGGTTAAAAGCTTTACTTCAGGTTGCTCAGGAACAGCCCAGGAATGCGATAGATACTTACAGAATTCTGCTTGCCATGATTCAGGCGCAGAAGGAACTTAAGTCTTGGAGCAACAATTCTGAGGTGTGCATCCCCTTTTGGATTATATTTGCAATGATCAAATTAGCTGACATGATCTTTGTCATCTAAACTGTTTGGTGTTTTTTGCTGCCTTTTCTGTTTCTAGTGTCATTGTTCTCAATTGCTCTGTCTCCATCTTTCTATCTGTTTTGGGCAGGTTAAAGCAGTAAAAGATTTAGAAACAGAAGCATGGCTAGATTTGTCGTTCATTTATACAAAACTCGAATCATGGACTGATTCGTATGTTTGCTTGGAAAAAGCCAAATCTGTTGAAATTTTCTCTCCGAAGTGCTGGCATGCAACAGGTTATTATACTATCTAAGAACTTGATTATAATGTATCTTATTTCCTTTTTATTCTGTCTACTAGTAATTTATCAGCTGTCTACATGCCTGACAGTAAATACCAAACCATGAAGGCTTCTAAGGTGGAATTAGATGTTCTCATCCTATTAGGCATATCAAGCATCTTTTTCAAGAGAATCAAGAAATTTTGGAAGCATGGTAAACATTCTGCATCTACCTGGAGCAACTATGCCAAATTATACACAACTATATCATTTTGCTCAAAATACATAGAACCATACAATGGACATGCCTCAAGGGTTGCACAGTATATAATCAAATATGTATAGATATTTAGTAATATGTAGAGGTACAAAATAACAACTTAAAAACTCCCTTAAAATCAAGGAGGATCATATACCAAGGGTTCCAGTTATAATACTAATTGCTATGGGGATGCAGGACTTGGCATCATACATGCACACCAACAGATTTTGAAGCGACCCTTCAAACTTCTGTTCTAACATTTAGATAGATCATTTAGAATATGAAGAGTAAGGAAGTCAGCCGGAGGCTGGTTGGAAATATGGTATCACCTTCTCTTTCTATGGAACAATGATAAACAAAATGATAGTGAGTCTTAATATAACTGTTTCTTTCATGAAACTTTTAGTTGTCCACTAGTCATCAAAATAAAGGTGATTAGCAACAAGATCGTGAAGCCTGAAATTCTTTGTGGAAGTCTACACCATGATGTGGTTCTCTGATTTGATTCTCTAGCATGGACTGTACTGGTATTCTTGCTTTTTCATGTACAAATGTGTCATCCAAGGAAATGGAGACACCATACTATTTGCCTAGAGTTTTTCCAGTAAGAAGCAGCAGCACCAGCATGATGGGGCTCAGTAATGAAGTCAGTTAGAATACTGATGGTGAGAGGTGAGGTAGCTTGTAAATACCATAAGTGAATTCGATTCAATCTCTTCAGCTCTGGGATCATCTAATATTCTAATTGCTTCACCATGAATAGGGCAAAGTTAATGCTGCCTATATTAGCAAAATAAATTTGAAGGTAAACAATCTTAGTGCTACGCTTGTGGTCAAGAGGGATGATGCTATACTTCTCCTTGGTACTAAGTACACACCATCTTTTTGTTAGCATTTAACAAGACTAGAGAGTCAACTGAGAAAATGGAAATTTCAGTAGTAGGGCATGAACAGTGACATATATTAATGATCATATTAACCATAGAGATGTCATGGAGAACGATGAAAGAATTGATGTAAGCATCATTGAAGAAGGGACAAACTGGTGATGCTTGGTTGACTGAGCACAATGTGGTCAATAATACACTGAAAGATCTTGTAAACAACCTTGGTGATGCCATGTTAAGAAAACCTGTGGTAGATATATTGAGGAAGCTCAAAAGAAATCTGAAAAGTGGTTGCTTTTTAGTGAATTGTCGATCTTTGGGAAAATCTGCTAAAAATAGCATGACCATATGTTTTGGAACAAGGCCACCCATAGGGCTGGATAACCTAAGTTTTTCAAACTTCAAATATATGAGGCTATCAAGACAATATACATTTACTGGAAGGCTGCTTGTTGCTCAGGCACTTTGTGAAAGGAAAGCATTGTTTGCAGTAGGCCATTATTCAATAAAGTTACTGGGGGTAGTTGAGATTGTGGCTAAAACAGAAAGTTCTTGTAGTCAACAAGTCATGTATGGTAAGACAAGCCACCAAAGAAGGCTTATAGTACTCAAATGGGGCAAAGTATATTGAAACAATTGACAGGCACATTAATTTGATCATCATCATCAAGCAGATATTACCAAAGGATCCAATTTTCCATCCAAGCAGCTGTGGACCTTATTCTAGTTGAGAAGAACCAATAGAAAAATCAAGCAGATATTGCCAGAGAATTTTAAGTACCGAACCATATTGGTCTACATCTAGCATACCGCATACCACACTAGATTGATAGGGAATCGGCGCTAGGTGCATCCGTATACCAAGGGTTGCACCATACCTACAATTGTTACAAACTATACCAATTGAGTGCTCGTATGGATACTGAAATCAACATATAAAGCTTTGAATATTATGGCCAACTTTAAATCCGATGTCAATTCTCTAGAAATTAGTGTCATCCTAGCAAGGTGCAACCCTCCAAATCTCTCCTAGAGTTTGAAAAATGGGAAGATAATAACTTTTGATATAGGGAATTGTGTTCATCTCTAAGGCACAAACCGACCAAAAAACCAAATAAAATGCAGTCCCATGCCCTTTGATGTAATAATATTGAGAACTAATTAGCATTAACCCGGCTATGTTTAATATTTAGATTGAGATGCTAAATAAGGAATATATTTATGCATCTGTAGCACATAACCCGAGGGCTTGTTTGATTAATCTAGCAGGATTGGCTAAATTTCTCGCTGGATTCATGGATTGTGCCATCCATTTAATTATGTCTCATATCAACCCTACACCTCCTAGCCTAAATCCTATGGGAAGAAAAAAAGACCTTTATAAAGGTCTTTTTTCTTATTATAGGCCTATGGGCCCACAGACTAGGATTTAGGCTGGGACTTGAGTAGGCCCTTAGAAGATGTGGGTTGGGTAGGTTAACAGGATATTGCTGCAGGAATATCCAACCAGGCTCTAAGTGGTGAAAACTAGTTTTTTTTCCTCTATAATTGGTGGGCCTACAAATGTTAAATTGACGAACCACTAATTCACTCTAAATCTCACTAGTTTGTTATCTGATGTCTCTTACCTTTTTCTTTTCAATGTTTTCTCGATTAAATTATTTGGTATTGAAGCAAGAGACGTCAAAATCTACAAGATAAGGATTTTATTTTATTTTACCTTTTGAAAATAATTGTGGTAAGCATTTACCGTTTTCCTCAACATTTGAAAGTGGTACCTCCTCCCAACAAAATAGGGATGCTACACTGGGCTATACCATAGCTTGCACTATGAAGAGTTTGTTAACTCTGTAGTCTGTACACTTACTTTTTGTTTGGTCTCTTCATCAAGTAGTTGTATTTGAATGTAGGGGATACTTGCCCTTGATGGATTCCTTTTTACCATTGACCTTATTGATGAACCCAAGTCATTCTACCTATGTGTATGCACCATATGTCTTCCAAATTCTTTATTATTATTCTGACCAGTCTGATTATTTTTAAGTGGTTGGAATACCTGGAGTATATTTCAGAATAATTTGTATGTTAGTGCCTATTAAATGAAAGGATTTGTCTACTGGGATCTAAAGGATGAAAGGTTTTTCATTTCCACTCATATTGTTATAAGTTTTAGTGTCTGTCCAAGGGTTTTTCCAAGCAATGGTTGTGATGAAAAGATGAAATCGTTAATGTGACGGACTTAATAAAGAAACAGACGAGTACTCGTCAAATGATTGATCATGTATATAGTGAGAGAAGAATAATCTTTGTGACATATGGTGTGATATATATAATTCTTACACATGATGGCTTAGTATGGGACCTAGTTGCTGTTATTTCTAATTTGAGTCTTCAAAAATCAACTTGGCTTGGAGAGACTGCTATGGTGCAGGTCTACATGGTTTATGAAGTTTAGTAATCAGACCAAGCAATTCTACACTTGGGAATTTGATGAGGAGATCTCAAGATTTGCTTGTGGTGCTCATTAAGGATGATGTATAAATCTAGTGTTTACTTGATCCATTATGTATAGGTCTAATGCAGAAAAATAGCAGCAGGTGGCAATGATTAAGATGTCAGTTGTCTTTCTTATGTTGGTCAACAGCTGACAAGATACATTTACAAGATTTTGTGGACAGTGAACTTCATTAGTGTGAAAGATACACGATAGTGTTGAAAAATATGCCAAAGGAATGATAAGGTCAAGGGTTTAGGTGCCAATGCTGGTTGTATGTTGCATTGTGCCGTACAAGCATATATCTCATGCTGTGATGGAATAAAAAACAAAAAAAGACTCAGCACTATCTGTTTAATTAAAAATAAAAAAAATAATTAATGAGTGTCATGCTGACTCATGCTGGGTGCTGGTACTGGCCCAATGTGTTTCCTGCTAGTCAGCACAGAACCACATGGTTTGATTCTTGAAACCTTGGATAGGATACATTAGTAATACTATTTTTGTGCTACTTTTAGTTGCCTTGAAGCAGAGATAAATATACTTTGAAAACTTAAACAAATAATTCGATCCTATAATATAGTGCTGCCCTCTTTGCTTAGCAACCAAAGGTTTTGGGTTCTAGTCTTGGGGGGTGCATCCCCGAGAATTTCGACTTTGATAATTATAGTGTGGGCAGGTTTCTCTCCTTTTTTCTTATAAAATAGTTTGACCCTTCATTATTGTGTCATGCATCAAAATGAACACATCTTTTGCTTGTGAACATAAGCACGTGTTATATTTATTTATTTTTAGTTACTAACCCAATAATTAGCATTATGTAATATTAAAAACAATCCAAAACACAGATGAAGAGCTAACATATAAAATGAAAGCTACTGATTTTTCCTTTCTGTATGATTTTTTAATTAAAACAACCTTAACAATTGGTGTGCCTTGAAAGGACAGTAATCTGTCAGATATTAATACCTCAAAAATGATCTCCAAGTAGAGTAACTTTTGCTGGGCTGTTTTACAATTGGGATAATGTTGTGGTCCTTGCTGTTTCTCTATCTATTATCGTCCATTGTTATTGATTCTGAAATTAGACTTAAACCATAGAGCATAGTGGCAATGGCAAAATATCATGGTCATGACTGTTTCTCTATTATCTCCCATCCTTAGTAACTATGAACTTAGACTTAAAACTACAGTGATCACCGAACCTATCCGAATCAAGCAATTCGGCCCATCCTAAACCGAACTGATGCCAAGGCGAGACAGTTTAGCAGGTTGGGTCAAGCAATTCGGCCCATACTAAACCGAACTGATGCCAAGGCGAGACAGTTTAGCAGGTTGGGTCGGTTCGGTTTTAAAATTATCTCCCCCCCCCCCCCCCCCAAAAAAAAACCAAATTCAATGGTTTGAGAGCCTTCGAGGGCTTTCTTGTTTGCTTTGCTGCTGGACCTCGCTTGCTCCCCCCTCTTCGATGCCGGCCATCACCGGTATACTTCTCCTCTCCCTCTTTGCCAGATGTTGCATGCTCCCTGCTCTTCGATGCTGCGACATCATCACCAGCAAGCCTCCTCTTTCTCCTCTTTTCTCCCTGCCTCTCTCTCTCTTCCTCTTATCTCCTCCCTTTGCCCTTTTCTTTACCTATTTTGATGCCTTGGAATGGCACGGTATGGACTTGTACCATACCAAAATGGTTGCTGGCTAATATAAGTCCTGGGACCGTTCTGGCTCAAAAGTGTATCCGAAGCATAGCTGGAATAGCAGTCCTGAAGAAAACATCATCATGTACTTTTGACATAATGCCTGAATTTTTGTTTCTTTAGCATTTTTTTGCCTTTTTGTTAGGTACTTATATCTTCCCCTCTCCAAGGAAATTCCTCCAGTAGTTGATGATGCATGTATTGCCTGAAAATCTTTTTTTGATGGAAACCTGACACCAATATTAAGAGCTTACAGAAGTATTATTATTGATGCCTTTTTTTTCAACAGTAATTTATCATGATATCCACTATCTCTATTGAAGATACATGCCAGTTTAGTTGCAGAAGATGGAGCCTTACAGGTTGAGTACGACTTTAAGTACGTGTTTCTTGGATTTCCTTTCCAGGATAAGAAAAATAAAAATTATTGAACTAGATATTGTATATACCTGTGTTCGTGTCCAAGTCTATGAGGATAGATAATTTGCACAAACCTCATTCTTTAATATACTGTCTGAAAATGCTCGCGATGTTTCATGATAGAACCTTCTTTAATATCTAGTTAATGAAATGCTTTGTTAAAAAACATTTTTTGGTCAGCCTCCTATGACAGTCTACAAGGATGCTCTTTCACTTTAATCACAATTCTGTGTTAATGTTAGATCATCTCTGTCACCAGCTTACTGCTGTGTGGTCTGATCGTCTATTTAAGCATTGTTGGGTGCCTGCAGGCATGTTACTGGAAGCTCAGTCATTGCACATAGATGCTTTGGTAGCTTATTCAGTTGCACTCTCGCTTGAACCAGACTATGTTCCAAGCATGGTTTCTATAGCAGCTGTTCTAAGGATGTTTGGAGGGAAATCACTGTCACTTGCAAGGAGCTTTGTAATGAATGCTCTCCGTCTAGAACCAACAAATCATAATGCCTGGTTGAATCTTGGTTACATCTCAAAAGCAGATGGTTCACTGCATCAAGCAGCAGACTGTTTCCAAGCAGCTTACGAGCTGAGGCAATCATCTCCTGTGCATAAATTCACTTGAACTCTTTCCAACCATCACATATGACAGGTCCTCAAGTGGAATGTTGAAATTTACCGCCAAAGCGAGCCAGTAAACAGTGAACAGCTATAGGCACTGACATCATTTTGCAGCTGTTTCTCTCATTCAGAAGTCTTATGTACATAGTTCTTAAGAAATAGAAGGATACTTGTTCAGATTCTCAAGCCTTAACGCCTCACAAAATGATCTGTGGCAGCTCTAGCATTAGTGTATCTCCCGGAGTTTTCTTCTCTCGTGGATGTATGAATCTTGTAAGGTCATGTTGAGTACATATTGTTGTAGATGTGAAGAACAGAGCTCATCTTTTATATCTGATTTGATTTTATTCTTCTTTCTTGACAAAAACAGTAATGCTATGTACAATGAGAGAGCACATCTTTCTTTGCAGACTATGATTGAATCTTAGCTTCTCAACAATAAATTTGTTCCGGTCCAGGTCCCATTCAGAGTGCTTCCATGAATTGAAGATACTACGAGTAGGAGGATCATCTGCCGTAATATTTTTTCTTCTATCTGTCTATATTTGATGATAGTCTTTATATTCTGCTCAGTATTTCTGCTTAAATCAGAAATCCTTAATACGCTAATCAGATTGATGCAGTCTAAGGCATTGCCAGTCTGCGTGGTTTGATTTGATCTTTCTTTACTTGAATGCTTTATTGGGAGGTCTTGTTTATCATGTCCAGCTTAGGAAACATCATAAGAACATCCAAAGGAATGAACAATTCAATTATAAACGCCATAACTTTTTGGAGCCTCTGTAAACATGATTTAGCTTAATTGCTGATGACTGAGAATTCTTACCGTTGTAGGCGCAGTGAGTCTATCCAGGTATCTCACCAAACAAATTAAGCTGGTGATGATGTTTGGTGGGTGCACTAGAATTAGAAGGTTATGGGCATCTGTGGTTGGAGCTATCCCTCATTGTGTAGCCTATTACTTATTTCCATGCATTGCTGTCTCTACTTGCAAATACTCATGTATGGCTTTATTTGGCACCGCTCAGTTTTGAACCCAAGAGTAAGACCTCCCACTTGTCTCATGGATGAATATTCTTAATATTTCTTCTTTGGCTTTTGAAGCAAAAGAGTAACTAGTAAAATTGTTGATAAAATGTTGGCCCAGCTGGTTGACACCATTGTCATCGAGGGCTCATTTGGTTCGCGGGAAGCATTTTTCTCTCTAGGAATATGATTCATGGGAAGAAGATTCATAGGAAGAGAATGCCTGGGATTGTACTTTTGCATGTTTGGTTTAACATGGAAAAGTGATAGATTTTTAGAGTGCTTATATTTGGTTAACCCATCTACTTTCTTAGAAAAGTTGTGTAATTTCTTTTATGCCCTTAATAAAAGTTAGGTCTTTAATGCCTCTTTAATATTGAAAGGTTTTTTTAGAAAAAAATAAAAATGAAGTGATTCCCACCTAATGGGAAAGTAGGATTCTCATGTTTCTCATGGGAAAGACTTTCCCATGGTCTTTCCCATGAAATGTGGGAATCATATTCCTATGGGAATACAACTTTTCCATCTCTCTTCTTTGAAAACTCCACCCAAATAAGAGTCATCTTATTACTTTCCTGTTGACCACACTTTCTCTCCTTCTTTTCCTGCGAACCGAACGAGCCCTGAAGGAGTTCTGGGGTTCGACCCTGGTGGGGGCATATTACCACAATATTGTTAAAAAAGGAACAAAAAATAAAATGTTATTGAATGGTCCTTAATTAATTTCTTCTCATAAACAATCTCTTATATATATATATATATATATATATGGTAATCTAATCACATCTAGTCAAATATCTATCAACTTAAACACAATCTATTTATTAGGTGGGTCAAAAATTCAAACACGTAACCATTTTTTTTTGTGTTAAATAAGTGACTCAATCCGACTCATATAACTATATGGTGAATAAAGAAAATCACCCTATCTAGAATCTCAATTACAATAATATTTTACATCAATATATAGCCTAACCATATGGCGACGTAAGGAAAGTAGTGCAAGGTACAAATCAAGTAGATAAAGGAAAAATTACGTAGATGGACTTGTAGCATCTTTGATTGCTATATCCAGTACTAAATTTCGGTGGCTCTAGTGGAAAAGCTCCCTCAATCAAAATACATACCAATCCCATTGTCTCTATCTTATCTTCCATGATTTGAATTAAAGAATCTTTTGCAATTCAAATTCAATAAGATAACAGAAACGAAAGGAAAAATTATTCAAATTGATTGCGCAGGGATGACGCTACTGGGCGTATCATAATGCATGGTTTATAAAGTAATCCAACTTTCATGGAGCATAGTTGCCTTGAAATGGAATAATTTATGCAGGACCTCGATGAAACCAATGCAACTCAGTATTTATCCACATTGCCGGCCTATAGATCCTCGAAGGGGTCGCCATCCCTATAAAGAATTCAACACTTCTTCCTTGGGCTTCCAAATCTAAGTCCAATAGGAAGAGAGGAAGAAAGTAGCCTCGTCTCTCCGCTACAAGAAGATGGTTCGTTGTGTTGCCAAACTGACAGACGATCTCATGGTGGAGATTCTTTCTTGCCTGCCGACCAAATCCTTTTTCCGGTTCCAATGCGTCTCCAAGTCCTGGCTCGCCCTTTCCTCAGATCCCTGCTATCAGAATAAGTTCCCTCGTGCGGCGTCTGGGCTCTTCTTCAATGTCCCCAATGGAGGCTCGGCGCCGGTTCACAGGGCGAAGAGAGGTATCCAATATATTAACCTCTCAAACAATGATGACGATCTTTCCATCGATACCACCCTCAGTTTCTTGCCCAACATATGCAATATGGAGGTCATCAGCTCCTGCAATGGGCTGCTCCTCTGTCACTCGTGGGTTGCACAAAGCCGAATGGTTGGTGTTAAGGCTCAGTCCTTCTATGTCTGCAATCCCACCACTGGAGAATGGGCCGTTGTCCCCAAAGCAAATGATATCTATTACGGGTTCCTAGCTTTGGGCTTCGACCCTCGCATCTCCCGCCACTACCATGTCTTCCACTCCGACGTCTGCGAGATCCTTAGGTTTATGATCTTCTCGACCAAGACAAACGAGTGGGTCGTGAGCGAAGTCTCCGATGCCAAAAAATATCACAGCCCACAAGCTACTTTCTTCGACGGAATTTTCTACGTCACAAACGGTCTGAAACAAGTCTTAGGGGTTGATCTAGAAGGAAAGGTTTGCCGCAGAATTGATCTGCCTGAATCTGGTCGGATCGAATGTCTTGGACGCTCGGGGGGTTCTTTGCATTACATGCGGCAAAACAAGGGTGAGATAAAGGTTTGGATGCTCAAGGACTACCGTCATGTCGAATGGGTGTTGAAGCATTGCATTAGTATCAGAGCGATGTTGCATATACATGGGATCCCTGAATCACAAGATGTTCATGCCTTGGAATTTCATCCAGATGTGGATGTCGTTTTCCTCCGAATAGGACGGAAGATCTTCTCATATCACTTAAATCATGGTAGATTGGAAGAAGTTGGCGACTTGTACCATATATACGGTAAAAGATGTGTTGTTTATTCACCCCGCTTATCGAAGGGCTTTGGTGATGAGGTTGCGTGATTATTCTTGGCAACAGATCATAATGTGTTCGAGGTTTGTAAAATTTGCTATCTATTGTCTTGTGTTTTCAGCGATATGAATCCTGCCTTCATGGTTTAACTGTGAAGATACATATCAATCATGGAATATATGTTATTGTTTTGTCTTTTGAAGGATTAATAATTTGACTTGGCATCCCATTCCATTGTATGCTTCATTCTAATTCCATTCTATATATACTGATATTGCCTTTTTGTGGCTCCGTACTCCTCTCTTATTTTTCACTTTTTCCGTTCAAAGTATATGTTACCTGGTGTATATACATATATTGGTGAAATTGACCAAACCAACGCGTAATAGATATGATTTGGGTTTGATGCGAGTGGTACGTCATTGATTTGGAAACTCTATCAGTACTCTAATCAGGGTCTGATTTGGCTTATTATTGTCGTAGTTTAGTATACATCTTATATTAAGTATCTTGAGGATATTCCTTATTTCATTAGTTGCCTATGATTTGGTTATAATTATTAGATCTGGACTTCTAGATCTAGACAACGCCCAGTCTCGCCACTACCATTGGGAAGGAATCATTTCATCAAAGAGGGGTACTGAATGGGTCAAGAATCGATCCGTTGGAGACCGATTGCCACATAATACTGCACATCACAGGCTATTTTCTTCAGTGGGGTTTTCTATGTGACCAATGGTTTAAAGAAACTCTTGAGAGTTGATCTCAGTGAAAGATTTGTTGTAAAAAAACTGAGATGTCCGGAGGATATCATGAGAAAGGGAATGTTACATACTCCAAGGGATTTTACATTACAGGTGCAAGGTGAGGACTGTATGAAAGTTTGAAGCCCATGGGATTCTATAACAACAAATGGTTCTAGATGCATCCTGCATGGCAATTTAGATATGGAGAGTCCAGTACCTTATCTTTTCTATTTAATTCTTACCGCATCACCTTTGTTAAAAGGATACATGGCATCATTAATGCTAATATCAATGTCATTCAATTCTTATCATCATCACATTTTCTAAATCGATACGTGGCAAGGATGATGAGGACTGTATCTCTTTTTACATTCAGTTCTTGCTGTGATCCCAATTTCTACGGGTAAATCAAGTAACATCTTTACCATTCAATGCTTAGAACAAGCAACTTCTATAAATCAATTCCACCGAAAGAAAAACTTCTCTGATTCAATGGTATCTATGGTGGGAACATTTAGTTTCATATATTTCCATACCATAGTCATCTTTTTTTTTGGAAAAATCTACTACCATATCTTTCCAATTCAAATCTTACCATAATCACATTTTCTACATTATATGGCATCTAATAGAAAAATTCAGTGCCGTATCTTTTCCATTCAATTCTTACCGTAATCACCATTTCAATGGAAAAAAAGTGTAGAGCGTATCTTTTCCGGTTTAATTCTTGGCATAATTCCCTCCACCATTTGGCTCTTACCGTAATTACAGTTCTTAGGGAAATTCTAGTTTATTTCTTTCTATTTCGATTCTTACCATAGTCACTTTTCTAAATTGTGAAAAATTAAACGACCGTATATATTTTTTTCAATTAATTTTTTGGCGTAATCACCTTTCGCAGCTTCTATGGGAAAATCTAATTATATCTTTCTAATTAATTTCTTACATAATCACTTGATACAAGGCATCTAAATGTAAAAGTTTAGTGCTACATCTTTCCCATCCGGTTCTTACGAATAATCACTATTTCAATGGGAAAAACTAATTTTTTTTTTTTAGTATTGTATCTTTCCCATCCAGTTCTTACGATATTTTTCTCACTCTTTTCTGAGAGAATATGAAGGGTTACCAGCTCGAGTAATCTCTTGAGAACATAAATTTTAATATGACGTATTGGAAACTCAAATGAAAACGACTTCCATAATCTTTACTAATTGAATCAGACATCTTTCTTATTAAACCAGTTGACATCCACGTATCTTTCTCATTCAATTCTTGACATAATTAAATTTTCTAAATCAACAGAAGACATTTATGATGGAAAAAACCCAGAGGGTTCGATAATTTATAAAAAAATTAAATCTAACATAAATTACCGCATCATTAATAAGTAGTATACATGTAAGGAATTTTAATTTTAAAAATCGTTTCAGTTATAACTAGAAGTATAGATCTCCGCGGATTCTAGACGCATCTCTCACCACTACCATGTCCTAGCTTCGATGACGACGACGGGATCCCCAGGTTTACGATCTTCTCGACTAAAACAAACGAGTGGGTCGAGAGCCATGTCTCGTATGGCAAAACGTATAACAACCTACAGGCTACCTTCACCAATGGGTTTTTCCATGCTGCATACGGCCTAAACCAAGTCTTGGGAATGGATCCAGAGGGAAAGGTTTGCCGCAGAATCGAGCTGCCTGAATCCGATGGCGTGGAATGTCTTGGACACTCCGGGGGTTACTTGCATTATATGCTGCAAAGCAAGGATGAGATAAAGGTGTGGATGCTTAAGGACTACTGTCATGTCGATTGGATCTTCAAACATTGCATTAATGTCAGAGCTATGTTACAGAAATATGGGCTCCCTGAAACACCCTATGTTTATGTCACAGAATTTCATCCAGATGTGGATGCTATTTTCCTTCGAATAGATGACAGCATCTTCTCATATCAGTTAAACAGTGGTAGATTGGAGGAAGTCTACAACTTGCCTGATACAAGCGGTCTAGAATGTGTTGTGTATTCACCCACTGATCGAAGGGGTTTGGCGATGAGGTTGTCTGACGGGATGGACGAGGAACAGGCTTTATGCACGATTCATGGCAATAGATCATAACGTGTTTGAGGTTCGTAAAATTTACTATCTATTGTCTTTTTGTTTTTAGAGATTTGAATATCCTGCCTTCATGGTTTAATTGTGAAGACATTTATCAATTGTGGAATATATATTATTATATATAGAATCAGCTCACCTACATCATCATTATTGTTTTGCCTTGAGAAGGATTAATAACTTTATAAGATTTTGACTTTTTTTATTCAGATTAGATTTTATTTTAGAATTGATGCAAGATTTTTGAATATTATTGGCTTTTGTAAGACTTTTAATTTTGTTATTTAATTAGAATTTGAAAGTTATTTATTTTGCTGCTTGTATATGATATTATGTTGAGATGCTTTACATGTTCGTAGAAAAAGTTCTTTATGAGTATGTGCAGTTGTCGGGACCCTTGGCTTGCAATCTCAGGTTGAGGGTGTAATAACTCTAATCAGCATTTGGTTTGGTTTATTACTGTAGGAGTTTAGTGTAAATCTTATCATGGTAGGGTCAAGAAGCAATATGTAGGAGAGCTGTTGCCAAACAGTATTGCACAACATAGAGTTTTATGCAGTGGGATTTTTGGTTTAAAGAAACACTTGGTAATTGATCTCAGGGCAATATTCGTTGTACAACTGAGTTGACCGGAGGATCTCATGAGAAAGGGCATGTACCATGTTTCGAGGAATATTTGCATTGCATGGTGCACGGTGAGGAGAAGATGAAAGTTTGGGTCCTCAAGAACTTATATAACACCAAATGGCTCGGCACCAATGCCATGCGAGGGAACCTTGGAGTTCAATTTCCATCCATGCTCACATTATTTTACTATTTTTTTTTAATAGAAGGGCCAATAGAACATTAAAGTAGAATAAAGAAAATAAAGCATGCTAAATAAAACCATAATCAACTAGATAGTGGGCAAGCTTTGCAACCCACTAGAACTGCCCAGTAGAATATATCCTTGGAGTCTCCATAGAGCTCTTAGAGGCAAGGCCGGCTTGAGCCTTAGGCGACTGAGACGGTCGCCTAAGGCCCCCGGCCTGAGGAAGGCCTCGATTTTTTTTTTTTCCCTTAACGTTGCACATCTGAAAGAGTGAAAGCTACGAGCCTAGGATAGGAGGCACCGCTACAGTGTCAGTGCTTTCCGGCGGCAGCAGGCTACGGGCTATAGGTAGGCGGGCGGAATTGACAAACAACGGGCTACAGTGTCAGTGCTTTCCTCCCCCCCTTCTCTCCCAGAGCTTTTTTTTTTCTTTCCTGAACCTTTTCTTTGCTGAACCTCCCCCCTTGAGGCTTCTCATTTCTCAAAGCTTCAATTTTTGGGCCGCCCCTACTCCGGAGTCTTGTTCGAACCTCCTCTCCTCTCCAGACTCCAGCGACCAGCTCTCCCCGGCAGCTCGGCTTCTCCGACTTCCGGGCTCCGCCGCTCCGGCCTCCGGCCTCCGCGGCCTCCGGCCTCCCTTGATCCCTCTCGATCTCGTCAGCGCCAGCGGTCCACGGACCACAGTCCACGTCCACCGTCCTCCGGCAGCCCAGCTCCGGCTCCAAGAAGGCAAGAACTCGGGCTCCCTAGTCCCTCCTGGCTCCATCCCTCTCGATCTCGTCAACCTCCCTTTTTTTTCTTTTTTGATCTCTAATCTTGTTCTATTTTTTTTTTGTGAGGAGGGATTTGCATGTCTGGAGGAGAACGATGCACCGCTCGAAGTTGAGGGAGGGGGGTTTTGGGGCGGGTGAGCGTGGGGGTGAGGTGGTGACTGGTGAGGGACAAAGGGAGGAGGGGGTGGGGACCGTGGGGTGTCTTCTGGAGAGGGATGGAGGGAGCCAGCCAGGCGCCAGCCAGGGAGGAATTGGGTCAGGGACTCAGGATGGAGGCTGAGGGGTTTAGTATGGTGGTGTGGTGCCGTGGTGGGGGGTTTGGGCTGCATCTGGCCATTAAAGTAGAGGGGTGGATTTTCCTGGGAATTGGGAGTGATATTGTGTGGTTTAATGAGCTCAACCTTTTTTTTTTTTTGTGATTGATTAGCTTTTCTAGCAGCCAGGGGGTGAGGTCTGTGGCGAGCATGATAAAAGGAAGTGTTCTCTTCAACAAGGCCTTGGCTTGGGCTATCTTCTAATGTGATCAGGTATGTTGTAAATTCTTTGGGGCAGGGCCTCTTCACATACATTGGAAAGCATTTGTGGTGTAGATGAATGCACATAGCTAGGTTGTTAAAGGGTGCTAAAAGGTTTAGATTTCTAAACACTAATAGCTAAGCATAAATGGGCCCTATTCTCATAGCTTTTCACTACTTGTAAGCACTGATTTCGGAACATCTAATAGCTATTATTTTTAAATGAATTTTTAAAATATTTTGCATTTATTAAAAAAAATTTATTATTATTTTTTAAAAAAGGTCTCTTTTAATGAGTTCGCCTTAGGCCTCCAAATGTATTGAGCTGCCCCTGCTTGGAGGAATCCTCCTCTACAAGAGCCATAGCCAGAGTTGTCGGTTATGGCTAAGCAATTTCGTCTACTCATGCAGTAGATTCAATTGCTGACCATAGCTATATAGAATCTGCAGCAGATAACTACTAACTAGCAATAGCAGACTCATGCGTCGAGTAACTAAGAGGATCAAATGCAGCCTAGTCACCATACTCGTTCTCGAAGTCCAAGACGAGTCCAAGATGAGCCCGATTTATTTTTTGGTATTATGAAAATACAAAAATAGTCTTAAATATTGATGATATCATATTTTCTTAAAGTCAATAATCAAGCGTATGATATTATGAAACTCATGATTTATTGTAAAATAATGGTTTTTTTCATATTTTAAGTATAATGACTTGTTTATGAAAAATGAACTCCATATATTTACGAATGTTGTATTTTTTGTAATAAAAAAGTAATTTCATAATTAATCTACTATTAATGGCTTATTTATAGACTACAAACTTTAAAAACCATTTAGTGTTTTATTCGTATATGATTTAAGAAAATTTGAGTTAAAAAAATTGTTTTAAAAACTATGGCAAAAAGGCTCTCACATAGCTATAGATGACACTTGAAAGTGGGGTAGATCGACATCTAATTCTATACGACCCTGCTAGCAGGTAATACTAGTTGGCATACGACCCTGCTAGTGGGTATAGTAGTTGGCATACGACCCTGCCAGTGGGTAATAGTAGTTGGCATACGACCATGCCAGCAAGTAATTGTAGTTAGCATATGATCCTGCCAACGGATAATAGTAATTGGTATTTTGTCGATTATGGCTCTATCACGAGTATAATAGCAACCTTAGTATTTAGTCTGAGAATAGTAATTTGATTGATGATATAGTTAAATAGTAAATATTTTATGATCTTATGCTATATACCTGAAACCATGTTTATGCCATATTGATGATATTGCATGCATGATTGACTTTATGACTTATTTTATTATTTAATACTATGAAATTCTATCTTGTAATAATTATTATTTTTACTTTATGATGCATCAATCATATAAAAACTTATGCTTGATCCGATGAGATAGTAAAAGTTTTATTTGCTAAGCTGTGTCGCTTATATATATTTACTTTTATTTTTTTTCTCTCTCCAGATGAATAGGATCGAGAGGAACGAAGGATGATCCAGGCTTGGAGTTCGTGCTAGCAAGCTTGACAATTTTGTAGAAAAATTTTAGTATTTTAAGCTGACTATAAATTTATAGCTAATGATTTTCTAAATTTTGAGGATTATGGGTTAGTATTTATGTTGGATTTAGATGCTGTAAACCAATTGTTGCCCAGATAGACAACCCAAGAGGGGGGGGTGAATTGGGTTTTAAAATAATTTGAATAATTAAAACGATGTGGTTGACTAATTAAAAACTATTGCAAGTTATTTAATTAATGCTAAGTGCTGTGAGTGATGTGAGGGGAAGAAGAAGAGAGACAATCCAACACAAACACAAGGTTTTATAGTGGTTCGGAGCTAACCCTTGCTCCTACGTCCACTCCCCAAGTCTCACTTGGGAATTCACTATAACCCCCTTGGATTACAGCCGGTTGTTTTCCAAGCTCACAACCAAACTTGTTGTTTTACGAGCTCACAACGAACTCGGTCGGTTTTCCCAGGCTCACCGACTAGAACCGCCCCGATTGTTTTCCCGGGATCACAATCAAATCCTTACACACGTTGGTTTTAACTCGGCTCACCAACCAACCTCAATCCCCTTGATTCAATCTCCGATTGAACCAAGTAAATACAAGTTGTAGAAAGAAAACAGAAAATGAGCTTCTCAAAAAGCAGATGAAAATAATATGAACAATAAATGAAGTTAAGAAGCCTCAAACGCTTTTAGATTGGAGATGAGGAATGGCTTCTTAAACTTCTGGTCTCCTCTTGAAAGAGTAGTCGACTTGAATGCAGGAGAAGGAGGCTTTAATTGCTGGGAAGATGTAGTTGGAAGCAGTAAATGCAGATCTTCCTCTTTTTCGTTGAAGAGCACGTTGCAGAGCTTGAATGCTTGATTAGTTGGAGTGGAATGGTTGTTCTCTACCTTGCTACAGTCCTCTGTGGCTATTTAAGCCAACCCCCACAGAAACTAGCCGTTAGAGTGCTTTTTCTGCCCGTTCTGAACACTCTGCGCAGCCTGACAATATGACCGTTGGTGGGTTGGAGTCGACTCGCGCGATCAGGAGTCGACTCGGCTGTAGCGGGAGTCGACTCAAGCTTTTCCGGAGTCGACTCGGCAACTGTTCCAAATTTGAATTAAAGTTGCCTTCACGACTGGGAGTCGACTCGTCTTGACCTGGAGTCGACTCGCCAACTTCTGGAGCTGACTTGGCAATTTTGGAGTCGGCTCATCCACTGAAGTCCGTGGATCCAATTTTGAATTTTGTCCACTCGAGTCGACTCGACTGTCCTGGGAGTCGACTCGAATCTCAGAGCCCGAACTCCCGATCCTCTGTCTTTTGGCTCGTCCAGTCTTGGAGTCGACTCGAACTTCCTTGGAGTCGACTCGGCTCTCAGTTTCCGAAAGATGGTCTTCTGCCTTTTGACGTGAAGCTGTCTTGGAGTCGACTCGAGCTGTCTGGGAGTCGACTCGAATCTCAGAGGCAGTAACTTGGTTTTCTGTCTGTCTTGGGGTCGCGGTGTCTTGGAGTCGACTCGCGTATTGCGGGAGTCGACTCGAATCTCAGAGTCCATAAAATGCTCTCTGACTTTTTCTTTGTGTACCGCTGAGAGTCGACTCTTGCTTTCTCTGGAGTCGACTTGCCACCTATCAGAGTCGACTCGCGTTCCACTGGAGTCGACTCGAATCTCAGACCCGAAAACTGTTCTCTGACTTTTCTGCCTGTGACTGCTTGGAGTCGACTCTTATTTCCTTGGAGTCGACTCGGTGAACATCGGAGTCGACTCGCGCACTTTGGGAGTCGACTCGCTGACAGGTTCTGAGTTGAAGCTTTCTGTCCTTCTGTCTGTTCTCAGTCGGAGTCGACTCGTACTTATCTGGAGTCGACTCGAGCTCGTCCCAGTGAACTTGATACGCTTGGAGTCGACTCGTGATACTCGGGAGTCGACTCGAGTCTCAGACATTGGTTCAAACAGACTCCTTAACTTATCCAAAAATTATGAACCAAGTCTTGGGACACTTAGACAGGATTTTCACTGAAACACTCAATTGAATTCATTAGTAATCAAAAGATATACTCAAATGCTTTGAGCTCATCAAAATCAAATGGGGTTTTAATCAATCACTCCACAATCTCCCCCTTTTTGATGATGACAAAACTTTGAGTATATGTAAAATGAATTGCTCAATAAATAATGAAATAAAATCCATATATGAATTCAAATGTCTGGTAATTCAATTTATCCAAGCTTGAAAGGAGTGAAACAATAAATTTCGGAGTTAAAGCTCCCCCTTTTATTTGGAATTATATAAGCCTTCATATTATGCAATCAATTGTTTGGCTTATATGTCATTAATGATTTAGTTTGATTAAAATTCAGATTCTCCCCCTCAACATATGCATTCAACTATGTTTTGATTCTCTGAATTTTTTTTTAATGCTTTGAAGTTTTTGAACTGAATTTTTTTGTATTTAGAGAGAAAATCTGTCAATTTGTTCTTGTGTAGGATTCAGCTAATCTCCGAATATCCCTTGAATAGATTCTGGAGATTACTCCATTAGGAGCCCCAAAAGAGAGATAATGAGCCTCGAGGTACCGAATCCACTTAGAACAAATTTGTGTGTTTTTAAGAGTTTTATGTTTTTATTGATTTCCATTGATTTCTTTTACATATTTCGCCCCTTTTACATACTTTATACATATTTCTCCCCTTTTTTTTTACATATTTTATTTCTCCCCCTTTTTGTCATCATATCAAAAAGGAGGTAATCACACACAATCAATGGCACAACCAATCATCAAATGGCACATAATTGAAGATAAAATGTCTACTCATTGTATTGATATGAATGTGAATACATGTGAGAATACAATAAGTAAAGTAAAACAAGACAAAACACAAAAACATCTATGGCCTCCTCGAGGATGAGGCACCTCCTCTCGAGGATGTGGGTCCTCCTCTCGTGGATGTGGCTCCTCCTCTCAATCGGCTCTGCTCCATGAGGAGGGTGACTGCATCTGTAACATGGCCAAGCTGCGTGATAATAGACGTAGTGGCTCTGCTATGTGTAGTGGAGAGCTCAGTCACCGACGTCTGAAGCCCAGTCACCGACGTCTGAAGTGCGTCCAGCTTGTCGATGAGTACATTCGACAAGCGCTCGGCCCCCTCGGTGGTGGTGTGCATGTCACGACCTATGTCCTCTCGCATCTGTCGAGTGGTGCTCGTGACCTCACTCATGCTGTGGAACTGGGCCTGGACCAAACTCCGGACATTGTAGATCTCTTCCCGTACATGAGCCGTCATGTCAGTCACGGCTGTCAAGGAAGGGACCAACTGAGAAGATACGGGTGCAGGAGTGGGAGCAGGCACCGCACCTCGGAGCTCCCGAAGCAGCTCATCCCTCACATCTCTGACTATCTCCTGTCGCAGCTCCCGGAGCTGCTCAGGATCAATCCGGACTTCCATGGATGGTGGAGCCGAGGAGGAAGGTCCGACGGAGGTGGTAGGAGCAGGAGGAGTGGATGGAAGGTCTGGATGGTCTGGAAGGTCTGGGTAGTCTGAATCGGGCTCAGGACTGGGTGAAGGTCTGGTGGTCTGAGCGGTGAGGGTAGACTTCCTAACCCATACCCCCTCTCTTCCGAAACCCCATCCTGTGTAGGGTCCCCGCACGCGTGCGATCAGTCCATCGCAAAGCGCGAAAGGGCTCCCCCTCAGGAATGGGAACCTCGTACTCCCTAAAAAGAAGGGTGAAAATCATGCCGTATGGGAGGGTGAGCCTAGGTCTATCTAGGGGCTCACACATATACCTATAGATGAGCTTAGGAAAGTTGATTGGGGTGTCCTGAAGGATATAGAACATAAGAGCTAGGTCTCTCTCATTTACAAAATCAAATCTCCCTGTCTTAGGGAAGATGGACCTAGACAAAATACTCAAGAGGATCCGCACCTCAATCGGTAGTGAGCTCGCGGATACCTCGTCTAGAGATGACTGGGGTGGATGTCCTAGAACGGCCGTAAGGGCCTCAACCCTATCCTCAGGGTGTGCGGGAGCCACCCCTGCTAATGGAAGGTGGAGGATGTGGGCAATAAGATCCTCCGTGACACGCAAAGGGACACCGGCTACTGTGCCCTCGATACCTCCATCTCTCCGATGGACGGTACCATAGAACTCTCTAATAAGGCCCGGGTATGTGGGGAGGTCCAGTGTAAGGAAGTACTCTAGGCCCTGGGCCCTAAGTCTATCACCTATGGTGAACCCTTTCCGGGAGAGGAAGTCGAAATCGACATACCTCCCGGTGGAGACGACCTTCCCGGCCAATGGCCTCGCGGGAACCGCCCTAGGCGGGGAACGAGCCGGAGGTGGTTGCCTTGCGGGATCGTGCCGCGCCTTGGAGCGCCGCTCGGGACCGGCCTCGGGTCGGGACCTCTTCCTAACTACGGTCTTACGCGGCATTTTGACCTAAACTGAGAGGAAAAACCTAGAGGACGGTGAAGGACCGACGGAAAAGACTCGGAACCGACCGGGAATGACCTAGGAAGGGAGGAGAACTCAATGTCCGGCGAAGAATCGACGGAAAAATGGCTTGGAGACGATCGGAGACGACCTAGGAGTCGGCTCTAGGGCTTTTTGAACAGTGGCGGCTTGAAAGAAAAGTGTTTTCGAAACGACAAATCTAGGGTTAAAAAGTCGGATCCCGACTGCGAGTCGACTCCACTGAGTCGCGAGTCGACTCGACCTCGAGTCGACTCCAGAATATGCGCGAGTCGACTCTCCTTATGCGCCTGTGGACCTCGAGTCGACTCCTGACAGTATGCGAGTCGACTCCCCCTCTGCTGCCATCTTTGCGAGTCGACTCCCGCCAATGCGCGAGTCGACTCCCCCTTAGGAGCCGGCTCTGAAACTTACTCGAGTCGTCTCTAACTTTGGCACGCACCTAAAACTCATGCTATAATCGTGCCGAATGACCGAAAATCACTTAATTAAGATCTGATTTGATGATCATTGGAAAGAAAACCTATTTTTAACCACATTGTAATCATCAAAATCAATGTATCTAGTGGAACCACTAGGATGGATCAATCACTCCTAATCCCCTCCTAAGCACACTAAACCTCTCTTCACTTAGGGGTTTTGTAAAAATATCTGCTAATTGATTATCAGTACAAACAAATTGGAGTGTCACATCACCATTCAATACATGATCTCTTATGAAGTGATGTCTTATCTCAATGTGTTTAGTTCTTGAATGTTGAATTGGATTTTTAGTTAGATTTATGGCACTTGTATTATCACAATTAATGAGAATTTTATCTTGTTTAATGCCATAATCTTCTAATTGTTGTTTAATCCATAAGATTTGAGCACAGCAACTTCCGGCTGCATCATATTCAGCTTCAGCAGTAGACAATGCGACCGAGTTTTGTTTCTTGCTAAACCATAAGATAAAATTTTCTCCTAAAAATTGACACGACCCGCTGGTACTTTTTCTATCAAGCTTACATCCAGCGAAGTCTGAATCTGTGTATCCTATTAAGTTTAGGCTAGATTCTTTAGAGTACCATAGCCCTATGTTCTTAGTTCCTATTAGGTATTTAAAAATTCTCTTAACTGCAGCTAGGTGTGATTCTTTAGGATTAGCCTGATATCTAGCACACATGCACACACTAAACATAATATCAGGTCTACTTGCAGTAAGATACAGTAAAGATCCTATCATACCTCTATAAAGTTTTTGATCTACAGATTTACCTGATTCATCTTGGTCTAACTTGCATGATGAGCTCATGGGGGTGCTGATTGATTTGTTTCCCTCCATATCAAACTTCTTGAGCATCTCCTTGATATATTTGGCTTGATTGATGAGGATGCCTCCTTCTGACTGTTTGATTTGTAGCCCGAGGAAGTAGTTCAGCTCTCCCATCATGCTCATCTCAAACTCACTCTGCATCAAATCAGCAAACTCTTCGCAGAGGCGATTGTTAGTAGCACCGAAAATGATATCATCAACATAAATCTGTACTAATAACATATCTTTATTTTGCTTTTTCAGAAATAATGTTGTGTCTACATTTCCCCTAGAGAATTCATGTTCTAATAGAAATTTGCTAAGCCTCTCATACCATGCTCTAGGTGCTTGTTTTAAGCCATAAAGTGCTTTGTTCAGTTTATATACATGATTAGGGTATTGATGATTTTCAAAACCAGGAGGTTGTTCTACATATACCTCCTCATTAATATACCCATTTAAAAATGCACTTTTTACATCCATTTGAAATAGTTTGAAGTCCTTAGAGCATGCATATGCTAATAGTAGTCTAATCGCCTCAAGTCTAGCTACGGAAGCAAAGGTTTCATCAAAATCTATACCTTCTTCTTGATTATACCCCTTTGCTACTAGTCTAGCCTTATTCCTTATAACAATTCTATTTTCATCAAGTTTATTTTTATAAATCCATTTAGTACCAATAATTGGATATTCAGAAGGTCTCTCTACTAGATTCCACACTTTGTTTCTAGTAAATTGGTTTAGTTCTTCTTGCATTGCATTTATCCAATTTACATCATTTTTGGCTTCTTCTATATGTTTGGGCTCAAAGTGTGAAACAAAAGCTAGATGGTTATTCAAATTCCTAAGGGATGCTCTAGTCCTAACGGGTTGAGATGGATCATCTAGAATTAGTTCCTTAGGATGCCCATGAGCATACCTCCAAGCTTTAGTTAGCCCATGATCCATAATAGCCTCTTGGCTTGATGATTCTTCTTCAATCAACTTTTGATTATCATCTTGTAATCCCATCTTATCTATCTTTTCTTCAAGTATTTCAATATCATCATCAAAATTAACCTTCTTACTAGACGAGATGTCACTAGAGTCATCAAAAACAACATGTATAGATTCTTCTATAACTAAGGTTCTTTTATTAAAGACTCTATAGGCTTTACTAGTTGTAGAATAACCTAAGAATATTTCTTCATAAGATTTAGGGTCAAATTTCCCTAGATTATCTTTCCCATTATTATGCACAAAACACCTACATCCAAAAACATGAAAATAATTAACCTTTGGTTTTCTGTTTTTCCACAGTTCATAAGGTGTTTTCTTTATAATGGGTCTCAATAGAACTCTATTTAGTATGTGACAAGAGGTATTAATGGCTTCTCCCCAAAAGTACTTAGGGAGGTTACTTTCACATAACATAGTTCTAGCCATTTCCTCTAGTGTTCTATTCTTCCTTTCCACCACTCCATTTTGTTGTGGTGTCCTAGGTGCTGAGAAATTATGGGTTATCCCTTTCTTACTACAAAATTCATTAAATGACTGATTTTCGAATTCGGTACCATGGTCACTTCTAATGGCTATGACTGAAGACTCTCTAGCATTTGTTACTTCCTTATGGAACTTCTTAAACATAGAAAATGCTTGATCCTTATGCACTAGGAACATGACCCATGTGTACCTAGAGTAATCATCTACTATAACTAGACCATATTTATTTCCACCTAAGCTTGTTGTTCTAGTTGGACCAAATAGGTCCATGTGTAATAATTCTAGAGGCCTAGAGGTAGAGACACATTTTATGGATTTAAAAGAGTTCCTAGATTGTTTGCCAAATTGACATGCTTCACATATTTTGTTCTTTTCAAATTTTAATTTTGGCAAACCTATCACGGAGTCTCTTTTAACTAGTTTAGTTATTGTGTCCATGCTTGCATGACCTAACTTACGGTGCCATAACCAACTAGCATCATTATCTTTAGTTTCATTTACAACTAAATATTGGTTATGTTTTGCAAGATCTTCTAGGTCTACAACATATACATTTCCACGTCTAATCCCTTTAAAAACTAAACTATTATCATTAGGGTTTGTTATAATGCATAGTGATGGCTTAAACATAACATCATACCCTTTATCACATAATTGACTAATGCTTAATAAGTTATGCTTAAGACCATCAACATATCTAACATTATCAATAAAAGTAGAAGGGGTGATTTGAACTTTACCAATACCAATGATGTGACCTTGGTTGTTGTCTCCAAAAGTCACAGCACCTCCCTTCTTAGCTTCAAGGGTGAAAAATTGATCTTTGTCACCCGTCATGTGCCTAGAGCAGCCACTATCCAAGTACCAGCAGTTTTTGTTGACCTTGGCTGCAAGACACTCCTACACAAGCAAATCATGTCATCTTAGGTACCCAAGTTTTCTTGGGTCCTTCATGGTTAGTCAAGTTGGTTCCTTTTGGAACCCATACCCTTTTAATTTTCCTTTTTGTTTTATTTTTTCTAAAATTACACAAATTTGCTTTATGACCTATAGTACCACAGCAAAAGCAACTTATTTTCTTAGTTTTAGTTTCTCCAGTTTTAACAAAGAAGTTACTAAGAAGTTTTTGTTTATTTCTTGGTTTATACCCTAAATCCGCTTTATTAAATACGGCTCGTTGACTATTAAGTATCATGTTTAATTTTTCAGAACTATATGTAAATTTTTCAACTAAGGATTTGTATTTGTTAAGTTCTTTAGTTAGAGTTTGATTTTCTGCTTTTAGGTCATTAAGTTCTTTTGTGAGATCCTTATTTAAGATTTGTTTATGATTTTTAAGTTCTGAAAGTTTCTTAGTTAGTTTTTCATTATCTTTAGTTAAGGTACTATTCTTTTGAGTTAGAAGTTGGTTGCTTGTCTTAAGTTCTATATTTTCTTTGATGATTAAATCCTTATCCTTAACTAATTTATCGTATTTATGTAGGTATGATTGATTAGCTATTTTTAGTTCTTTATTCTTAAGATTTATGGCCTTATATTCTACCATTAATTCATTAAATGCATCATAAAGTTCATCAAAAGAAAAATCAAGATGCGTATCGGAAGTTACCTCGTTTTCGTTGGCCATGAAGCAGAAATTGGCCTTCTCTTCTTGTTCATCATCTGATGAGGAGGATGATGAGTCGGAGTCGGATAGTGTAGTGACAAGAGCCTTCTTCTTCTTGTACTTACTCCCCTTCTTCAGTAGGGGGCACTCTGCTCTTATGTGACCCGGCTTCTTGCACTCGTAACACTCAATCCCCTCATTTTCCCTTTCCTTACCTTTGTCCTTGCGGTAGGAATTTGAGGGGCCTCTCCTTTGATGATACGCCTTCTTGTGGTTGATAAATTTCTTGAACTTGCGCACAAGAAGTGCCTCACCATCATCTTCCTCATTCTCTTCTTCGTCACTGCTGCTACTGCAAGACAAGTCCTTGTTAGATGAAGTAGACTTAAGAGCTATTACCTTTTTCTTGTGGGAGGACTCCTCTTCGCTGTGTTGCTTCATGGTTAGCTCGTGAGTCATTAGGGATCCAAGGAGCTCTTCAAGTGGAAGCTTGTTCAAGTCTTTAGCTTCTTGGATTGCCGTCACCTTGGCTTCCCATGACCTTGGTAGGCAGCGAAGTATTTTCCTGACAAGATCACTGTTAGTATAGCTCTTGCCAAGGCTTTTTAGGCCATTGACAATGTCAGTAAACCTAGTGAACATGCTAGTGATTGTCTCATTAGAATCCATTTTAAATAGTTCATACTTATGAACCAATATATTAATTTTGGATTCTTTAACTTGATTCGTGCCCTCATGGGTCACTTCAAGTCTATCCCAAATCTCTTTTGCAGAGTTGCAAGTAGAGATCCTATTGAATTCATTTCTATCCAAGGCACAATAAAACACATTCATAGCTTTAGAGTTTAGTTGTGCCTTCCTCATGTCATGTTCATCCCAATCCTTTTCTAGTTTGGGTACCTTGACACCCTCTACATATATGGATGGGATGTATGGGCCATTTACTACAATGGTCCACATCTCATAGTCTTGGGCTTGGATGAATATTCTCATCCTAGCCTTCCAGTATGAGTAGTCGGATCCATTAAAGAAAGGGGGTCTTTGGATGGACTGACCCTCAATGTGGGAAGATCCAAATGGGGTTGTCATTTTGATCTTTTAACTCTTGGGTGGAAGAGTTTAGGCTCTGATACCACTTGTTGCCCAGATAGACAACCCAAGAGGGGGGGGTGAATTGGGTTTTAAAATAATTTGAATAATTAAAACGATGTGGTTGACTAATTAAAAACTATTGCAAGTTATTTAATTAATGCTAAGTGCTGTGAGTGATGTGAGGGGAAGAAGAAGAGAGACAATCCAACACAAACACAAGGTTTTATAGTGGTTCGGAGCTAACCCTTGCTCCTACGTCCACTCCCCAAGTCTCACTTGGAAATTCACTATAACCCCCTTGGATTACAGCCGGTTGTTTTCCAAGCTCACAACCAAACTTGTTGTTTTACGAGCTCACAACGAACTCGGTCGGTTTTCCCAGGCTCACCGACTAGAACCGCCCCGATTGTTTTTCCGGGATCACAATCAAACCCTTACACACGTTGGTTTTAACTCGGCTCACCAACCAACCTCAATCCCCTTGATTCAATCTCCGATTGAACCAAGTAAATACAAGTTGTAGAAAGAAAACAGAAAATGAGCTTCTCAAAAAGCAGATGAAAACAATATGAACAATAAATGAAGTTAAGAAGCCTCAAACGCTTTTAGATTGGAGATGAGGAATGGCTTCTTAAACTTCTGGTCTCCTCTTGAAAGAGTAGTCGACTTGAATGCAGGAGAAGGAGGCTTTAATTGCTGGGAAGATGTAGTTGGAAGCAGTAAATGCAGATCTTCCTCTTTTTCGTTGAAGAGCACGTTGCAGAGCTTGAATGCTTGATTAGTTGGAGTGGAATGGTTGTTCTCTACCTTGCTACAGTCCTCTGTGGCTATTTAAGCCAACCCCCACAGAAACTAGCCGTTAGAGTGCTTTTTCTGCCCGTTCTGAACACTCTGCGCAGCCTGACAATATGACCGTTGGTGGGTTGGAGTCGACTCGCGCGATCAGGAGTCGACTCGGCTGTAGCGGGAGTCGACTCAAGCTTTTCCGGAGTCGACTCGGCAACTGTTCCAAATTTGAATTAAAGTTGCCTTCACGACTGGGAGTCGACTCGTCTTGACCTGGAGTCGACTCGCCAACTTCTGGAGCTGACTTGGCAATTTTGGAGTCGGCTCATCCACTGAAGTCCGTGGATCCAATTTTGAATTTTGTCCACTCGAGTCGACTCGACTGTCCTTGGAGTCGACTCGAATCTCAGAGCCCGAACTCCCGATCCTCTATCTTTTGGCTCGTCCAGTCTTGGAGTCGACTCGAACTTCCTTGGAGTCGACTCGGCTCTCAGTTTCCGAAAGATGGTCTTCTGCCTTTTGACGTGAAGCTGTCTTGGAGTCGACTCGAGCTGTCTGGGAGTCGACTCGAATCTCAGAGGCAGTAACTTGGTTTTCTGTCTGTCTTGGGGTCGCGGTGTCTTGGAATCGACTCGGTATTGTGGGAGTCGACTCGAATCTCAGAGTCCATAAAATGCTCTCTGACTTTTTCTTTGTGTACCGCTGAGAGTCGACTCTTGCTTTCTCTGGAGTCGACTTGCCACCTATCGGAGTCGACTCGCGTTCCACTGGAGTCGACTCGAATCTCAGACCCGAAAACTGTTCTCTGACTTTTCTGCCTGTGACTGCTTGGAGTCGACTCTTATTTTCTTGGAGTCGACTCGGTGAACATCGGAGTCGACTCGCGCACTTCGGGAGTCGACTCGCTGACAGGTTCTGAGTTGAAGCTTTCTGTCCTTCTGTCTGTTCTCAGTCGGAGTCGACTCGTACTTATCTGGAGTCGACTCGAGCTCGTCCCAGTGAACTTGATACGCTTGGAGTCGACTCGTGATACTCGGGAGTCGACTCGAGTCTCAGACATTGGTTCAAACAGACTCCTTAACTTATCCAAAAATTATGAACCAAGTCTTGGGACACTTAGACAGGATTTTCACTGAAACACTCAATTGAATTCATTAGTAATCAAAAGATATACTCAAATGCTTTGAGCTCATCAAAATCAAATGGGGTTTTAATCAATCACTCCACACCAATATTGGTTCTATTTAATGGATAATAAAATTAGATTTTTATTTATTATATTTTGTTTGAGATGAATTTGATAGCTAAATATAATGTTGGCTTTGTGTTATCTTGGGTTCTGTCCCTCGATAGCATGATCGTATTATATTCCAGATTTGGGGGGTGATAGATGTTGCATACCTACCCTTTTATATAGGAGAGTTTATTTTATCGTTTATCTGGGTTGATGTAGCGTGCACTAATTGCTAGCTAATGGCTAGTCGTATGTCTAAGATGCGGGCATCATTTCGTATGGGTGGTATACTGACCATGTGCCGAATGCAGAGCTATCACAACTGCCGATTGTTGAAACTGTCAGTCTTTACTAGTACGTGTCAATTGGCTCCTCAGCTGGTCGGCTCCTCAACTGGGGCGAAGTTGCTCACGTCAGTTTATGACCAATGTCAAGGAGGTCAGTCCAGTTCGATTTGAGGTTGAGGTGTCCAATATTTTTTCCTTCAATCTTGGTAAAGTAAATTATCTTGTTGTAAAAGTAAATTATCCTTCATCCTCTCATTCTCTCATGCCTTTTTTTTTTTTCTAAGCTTGAAAATTGTTCTTTACATGCAAGCAACGAATGTTCGATATGTATCCAGGTAGTCCTATTTTTGGAGGGACTTTTTAGCTTAAGATCAAAACGCTGCCATGTTTTTTTGCCTTCTCTTCCTTGCTACTATGATCATTTGGACCATGTTACAGTAAACTATGGTAGGACCATAGATGTGATGCGTCATTGTTTATTAACTTATCAGCAAATGATGCTCACCTAGATCATTGAGCTTAATGGGTATAAAGGTGTACATGTCCATGAATGTGTTCATGTTGTGATTGATTTACAGTTACATTGTTGTCCTGTCAATTACAAAATCTTTTGTCAACAGGTTATCGGTTGCTCCATTAATTTGAAGTCTCCATTGTTTGTAAATTCATTTTTCACCAGAGTGGACTTTAATAGAAGGGTCATGACATCATTAGAGTAGGGGGGGGGGGGGGGGGGGGGTACAAACCACAATCAACTAGATACCAAGCAAGTTTTGAAATCCCTAGTTAAAACTTCCCAATAGAATTATAAACCGGTAGTCTATGGCAGCAAGATAACCATCAAAAAAAGGAGACCATCTACACAATCCCTAAGAGGATGACAATCTCTGCTACTAAGGCCCCATTTGGGGGAGCTGTTGGTAGTAGAGCTTTTGCAAGTAGAACTTTTGAAAGTAGAGCTTTCTGAAGTAGAGCTTTTATAAAAAGCTATTTTTTATTTGGTAGCTACATTTCTAAAGTGTTGTGCCACTTTAACATGTGTTTGATAAACAAACTAACAAAAGTACTTTATATACGACAAAATGACCGTAAAAGACGTTGCATAGTATTATACAACAAAGCATAATAAAATATAATATGTAGTAATACAGAAATATATGATATAGTATAATATTACTGTAATGTAATATAATATTATTATAATATAGTAATATAATATTATATACTATAGCATAATAATTTAATATAATATTAAATTATTTAATATAACAAATCATTGTATCATGATATAATGTAATATAATATTTTATTTATAGTATAATACAATAATAAAGATATAAAATATTATAATTATTAGCGTAAATTAATTTCTCATAATACTAGCTAGGTGATAAAATTGGTTAAACAATTATTAAAAAGATATTTTGTATAATTGTTATATTTTATCACGGATATTTGGGTCAAAAAAATAGATTTCTGATCAGGTCTAAAAGTGCTTTCACAGAAAGCTCCAAAATGGAGCTTCTTTCAAAAAGCTGTTTTTAGCTTTCTGAAAAAGCTAAAACAGTTTTCTGAAATTTTTACCAAACATTCCTATTTCATCTAAAAGTATTTTTAGAGGATCAGAAAGTGCTTTTTTGGCCCTCCAAAAGCTCTTCCAAATGGAGCCTAAGATGAAGAGCAGTTGTAGCAATTTTTCTCTTCAAGTCCTAAGTCAATTAACCACTTTGTCTTGTGTTGGTTCTTGATAGCTCAAGATAGTCCTTGTAGCAATTTTCGTTTTCCCAGCTCAAGAAGGTCCTCCATACGAGGCATCTACAATGGGGAAGTCCAACACTCCATATCTTTCCATATAATTCTTACCATATCCCCTTTTCGTAAAGGATACATGGCATCTCTAATGCGAAAAGCGATGTCATGCGATTCTTACCATAATCACGTTTTCTAAATTCACACATGGCGTCTGTAATTAAAAAATGCAGTATCATATCTTTTGCATTGAGTTCTTGCCATGATCACATTTTATATGTGAAGGTACCTATCTTTCCCATTCAATTCTTAGAATAAGGTACCCTTTTAAATAAATTGCATCTATGGGTTGCCTCCCAAGCTCTACAAATAAGGATTCAATTGGGTTGGTTTGATCCGTGATCTGATCCGACCTTTTTAGATCCAATCCAACCAATTTTTAAGTATCCGTGGGGTCGAGTTGGGGTCTCAAATTGGACCGTTCCAATTTTCAGTTTGGGTCTGAGTTTACAGAATCCCAACCAGACCCAACCCGGTCCATTATTTTTTGAGTCAATTTTGGATCATTTATCCAATGATCCGAACCCGGATTATCGATTTTGGGTCTACATGGGCTTGTTGGATTGCTTTGGTCTGCATGCATATTATTGTTTGTACTTGCCGTTGTCATGTACAATATTATTAATTTGTTAGCATTTGCTGGTGAACCATTGTCTCTCTGGATGGTTAATTAATATTGTTGGAGTTGTCAAAACACTTACTTTAAGTATAATTAATTTGATAGGACTGATGTGGAGCATCTACTTGATGGCTAACATGTGAAAGAGCTATTTTTTCCGATCCAAACAGTAGCTGAGACATTTTTTCTCCTATATTATGAGATAGTTTAATTCAATAATAAAGGTTATGGCAGGTTCTAGTTAAATTATGTAAATTTCATCATGATACAGCATTGTTATTTTTCAAAATGTGTATGAAATTCCATTTGTTAATAGTGTCTCCACTTTTTCTTGACATATTTGGAGATGTTTAGCTTAGACTAGTTAGTCTAAAATGTGTTTAAACATACTTATCTTAGTAAAAAAAATCAGCTAAAAAGCTCAACCTTAAAGTAGTAAATTATGCTTTTTTATTATGAATTATAGCATGATCCGACTTCGATCCGAACCGGACCTGAATTTTTTAATTAGGACTGGGCTATACATGGACCTGATCCGAACTAAATGATCTGTTGGGTCAAAAAATTGTAGCCGTGGATCTGATCCGACCCGATCTGATCTTCTATTAGGTTGGGTTTGAGTCCAACATTAGGACTCGAACAAAAAATCAAGCTGGGTCATGCTCACTCATGACCCGATTTGATCCGACCCATTTGCACCCTTATCTATAAAAGATATTATTTTCACTAAAACAAACCCTCTTCTATAACACTTTCCCAACATTTTGTTAGATGATCCTATGGGAGCGTACTTTCAAAGAATGTAATTTTGGGACTATTTTTTTTTATTTGGCTTTGCCTTATTCCAAACAAAAAATCAATGGCACCTATAACGAAAGATTTAGTCTTGTGTCTTATTAACATAATCAGCTTTTTTTGGTAAAATGTACATATTAACATATTTTTCTAATTAAATTTTTGCCATAATCACCTTTTCTAAATTAATACATGTCACCTGGGTGGAAAAATCAGTACCATATTTTTTCCATTCAATCCTTAGCGTAATGATCATTCCACTGGGGAAATCTAAACAATATCTTTCTTTCACTGGGGAAATCTAAACAATATCTTTCTAATTCAATTCTTGCCATTATCACTTTTTAAAATTAATGCGTGGAATCTATTTTTGCTCTCATTATCCCGGACGGGAGCTGCAAAACATTCAAAGCACCAGAACTTCAAACAATATCTTTCTTTTATTGGGGAAATCTAAACAATATCTTTCTTTCATTTGGGAAATCTAAACAATATCTTTCTAATTCAATTCTTGCCATTATCACTTTTTTAAATTAATACGTGGAATCTATTTTTGCTCTCATTATCCCGGACGGGAGCTGCAAAACATTCAAAGCACCAGAACTCTAGGAGGGGCCGTGGAGTCCGCAGTCCTATAACTGAGCCCCCGAACTGAGTGCCCTTTTCCCTTCTAAAATTGCCAGGCACTTCATAAAAGCACACCAACTCATCCATACTCCAAGCATTTGGAATGGAGCTGACAGAATGTGGGGTATAGGTTCCAAACCTTAGGGGTAAATATATCACTTTCCATTACCAACCTCTAAACCATATGCCGTTAGAACGCTCGCAACCCCTAACGCATGCACGCGCTTTTGATTCTGTCGGAACGCGTTATTTCTCTTCATTTACCGTCCACGTGGCATCAGAGACCGTAGCTTAACCAATAAAAACACGACTCTTTCTACAATTCCAATTCACCAAACTGTTCCTGAGGAATACCAGACTGGCGCTTCCTCCTACTCTTCGCTATAAATTCCCGACCAGAGCTCTCGCCGCTTACCCCGAGAAATCCTCTTCTCCGCGGAGTTTGACAGCCCACTCTCTAGGAGGAGGAATACACCATGGCCGCCGCCTTCGTGCTCCTCTCCGTTGCTATCGCCGCCGTTTGCTTCCTTCCGCCGCCCGTCGCTGCTCAGGCGTGCAAGTCCCAGAATCTGGGAGCCAACCGGGTGTTCGCGGACTGCAGCGACCTCCCCCACCTGTCCGCCTCCCTACACTGGACCTACAACAGCACCGCAGGGGCGCTCTCGATCGCCTTCATGGCGCCACCGGCGGCGCAGGGGGGTTGGGTGGCGTGGGCGATCAACCCGACGGGGACGGGCATGGCGGGGTCGCAGACGCTGGCGGCTTTCAAGGGAGCGGACGGGAAGATGGTGGTGAAGACGTACAACATCACAGGATACGAGCCGCTGAAGGAGTCGAAGATCGCGTTCGATACGGCGGATCTCGCGGCGGAGTACACGAACGGGACGATAAGGTTGTTCGGGACGGTGAAGGTGGGGAAGGATATGAAGGCGGTGAATCAGGTGTGGCAGGTGGGGGCATCGGTGAAGGACGGCGTGCCGGTCAAGCACGCGTTCGATCCGGACAATTTGGCGGCCAAGGGCACCTTGACTTTGGCCCAGGCGGTCAGCCCCGCACCCCAGGAGTCCGGCGCCGGGAAGAGGAATCTCAGTAACCTTCTTTATTTTGTCATGTTTTTATTTTTACTTTTTTAGGAGATTCCAGGAATTTTTATTGGGTAAGCAATGGCTATTGATTGCTTTGTTGGTGATTTCGAAGTTTTCTAATTTTTTTTCTTCTAATAATTTTTTAAATAATATAAAGTGAAGTTGGACTCTTTTGTATTTCGGTATATACAGAATTTAATTCTTTAGGATCCTTTATACATGCTCGTACCTATTAAATTAGAAGGAGAGAGGAAACTCAACTCCTCTCAAAAATTTAAAAAAATAAAAAAAATAAATTATTGAAAAATCAGATTTTCTTAAGAAAATTTGTGTGTTCATGCACAAAAAAAATTAAGAAAAATTGACTCTCCGGAAAATCTTTTTGTCGATGAACAAAAAGAAAAAAAAATAGAGCAAAAAAAGAAGTAGAAGTAAAAAGTGCACAAGAAAATTTGCTATTTACTTATATTTCTTCATATATATAAAATTTCGAATTGGCATTTAATGCTACGACGAGATTGAAAAATATCTTATTTCTATTTCTTTCTATACAATTAACGTATTATTCCATGCATGGTCGGTCAAAATGATTTGGAAAGTTGGTATTGCCTTTTCTTCCTCTATGCATAAAAAAGAAATCCATTCAAAAATGACTCTTCAAAAAAAAACAATTGCACAAAATAAATTAGGGGCATCAAAATCATAAAAATTAAAAAACAAATTCAAAGCGAGACACTTCAAAAAGGAAACCACATTAAAAAAAATCAAGCACAATGAAGGGCATAATATTTTCTCAAAAGAAAAATCCTTTCAGAAAGAATATTTTAAAAAAGAAAATTATTGCACAAAGTAAATAAGTGCACAAAAAAAAAATCATGCACAAAGGAAGCCAACAAAAAAATTTCTTATGAAAAGACGTAAAAAAGGGGGGTAAATGTAGGTGTAAATTAGCATAAAAAAACTCACAAAGCCTTTTCTTGTTTCCTTTCTTTAACAAAAGTTCATTCATAGCGGGACTCTTAAAAAAGAAATCCATGCAAAGAGGAAAGGACTCTTCAAGAATGAAAATTTCAAGTAAAAACAAAAGGGACTATTCAAGAAAGAAAGCACACAGAAAAAAGCATGCACAAAGAAAGCCATAATATTTTTCCATGTACAAAAGAGAAATCTGTCCAAAAAGGAAAGGACTTCAAAAAAAAAAAATCATACAAAGTAAATTAGTGCACAAGAACCACGAAAATAAAAAAAAACGTTTCAAAGTGAGACTCTTCAAGAAAAATTGTGGACAAAGAAAGCCATAATAATTTCTCCATGCACTCACGTGCTAAGTCAATTAGCACACAAAAAAATATGCACAAAGAAAATCAAAAATAATTTCTTTTAGTCGTAATAATTTCTCCATGCACTCGCGCAAAATCAATTAACACACAAAAAAAAGTATGCACAAAGGAAGCCAAAAAAAATTCCTTTTGGCCATAACAATTTCTCCATATACTCGCGCAAAGTCAATTAGCGAACACAAAAAGAAATATGTACAAAGAAAGCCAAAAACAATTCCTTTTTTTATATAAAAAAAGTTTAAAAAAGGAAAAAACCTAGGAAGAAAAAAAGGCAGAGTAAATTAGCATAAAAAAACCCACTAGTCCATTTCTTATTTTCTTTTTTGCCAAAAGAAATTGTTCAAAGCGGGACTCTTTAAGAAAAAAGTGCACAAAAATAATCAAGTCATAACATTTTTTCTCATATGAAAAAAAAATCATTCAAAAAAAATCTTCTCAAAGGAAAGCGCAAAAAAAAAAAAAAAATCATGTACAAATGAAGTCATAATATTTTCCTCGTGCACAAAAAAAAAAAAAAAATCTGCTCAACCAAATATGATAAATTTTATTTTTCATATTATTCTACAATCTGGTATATTCCAACTAAACGAACCTAACTTTAGTTCTCATGTCCGTCCAAAAACGTATGCATTTCTATAAGCCCATCCCCGTCTGCCTAAAAAGCTCAAAGTGGTTACCATCTGCGTTGCCAAACGGACGGAAGATCTCGTGGTGGAGATCCTTTCTCAGCTGCCAACCAAATCCTCTTTCCGGTTTCAATGTATCTCCGAATTGTGATGTTCGCCCTTTACAGGGCGAGGAGGCGTATCCAATATATTAACGTCTCAAAGAACGATGACGATCTTGCCATCGACACCACTCTCAGTTTCTTGCCCAACTTATGGAGTATGGAGGTGATCAGCTCCTGCAATGGGCTGCTCCTCTGCCGCTCGTGGGTCGCACAAAGCAGCCCCATAAAGAATATGATATCTACGGGTGCCTAGCTTTGGGCTTCGAACCTCGCATCTCCCGCCACTACCATGTCCTCCGCTTCGACTTCGACGAGATCCCTAGGTTTAGGATCTTCTCGACTAAAACAAACGAGTGGGTCGAGAGCGAAGTCATTTATGCCAAAACGTATGACGGCCTGCAGGCTACTTTCGCTAATGGAATTTTCCATGTTACCAAAGGTCTGAACCAACTCCTGGGAATTGATCTAGAGGGAAAGGTTTGCCGCAGAATCGAGTTGCCTGAATCCGATGGCATGGAATGTCTTGGACACAAAGGGGATTATTTGCATTATATGCTGCAACGCAAGGATGAGATAAAGGTGTGGATGCTTAAGAACTACGGTCATGTCGATTGGATCTTCAAGCATTGCATTAATGTCAGAGCTATGTTACCGAAACATGGGATCCCTGAAACACCCTATGTTTATGTCACAGAATTTCATCCAGATGTGGATGCTATTTTCCTTCGAATAGATGACAACATCTTCTCATATCACTTAAATAGTGGTAGATTGGAAGAAGTCTACAACTTGCCTGATGCAAGCGGTCTAGAATGTGTTGTGTATTCACCCACTGATCGAAGGGGTTTGGCGATGAGCACTACGGGAAAATCGGTTTTTTCCGATGTTTTTTATAGCCTTTACCGATGCTTATTAGCGTCGGGGAAAATCCAGCCGACGCTAAAGAAAGCGTCGCAAATGCGTCGGTGATACTTGAGTGGGACAAGTTTTTGCCGACGCTAGGAGAAAGCGTCGGCAAAACTCCAGATTTACCGATGCTTACTAAAGTGTCGGCCAGGGGCGGCTCAATACATTCTGGGGCCTAAGGCGAATCCAATGAATGAGGCTTTTTTTTAATAATAATTTTTTTTAATAATAATTTTTTTAATAAATATAAAATACTAAAAAAAAATATGAAAATAGATAGCTATCAAGTATACTATTTCAACCATGAATCTAACAAAGATAGACAAGAAGCCTTTTCAATTTAATATAATTCTTGAATGGAAGCACATAAAAGTAATTATTCTAAATGAAGGGCCATGAAACTGATTAAATAACTGAGATAATGCTTGGGAATACTGTTTACCATGTCAAGCAAGAGCCGAATAGGAAAAGGTCATCCCATGGCACTTCATGGTGAAGGTAAAGAAAAGAATTTGTCCATAAAGAAACCTCTCAATAAGAGAAAGTAGGGTTATTATGGAAAATTCACTCCATCAAATTAATAAAAGTCCCATCCCACCATCTCCCCTTCAAGTGAGTACCCAAGCAGCAACTGCAACATCACGGCACAGCAGCCATTCAACCCCCTCCCTCCTCACTACCAGAAAACACGCGTATAGTGACGGAAAATTAGTGACGGACCGTTATCAGTTACTATTTGTGACGGATTAGTGACCGACAGAAATTTGGTCACCGTGGTGTAAACTTAGTGACCGTTTAGTGACAGACCGGTCACAGAATGCGCGGGTAGGATGGGCGCCAAACTTTAGTGACCATCATAGTGACGGAGTATCTGTCAGCAATATGATAACCAAAATTGCAACCAGACAGTGACAAATTCAGCCGTCACAAATATAGTAACCCTAGTATTTATAAATTTTTAAAAGATTATTTTGGCAGTAACAGATTATTGACAAAAATTTCTGTCACCAAATTTAATTTTTAATTCCAAAAATATTAAAAATATTATTTTTGAGTAAACCTAAATTAAAAGAAAAGATAAAAGGAGGAATATCCAAAATGAAACTAAGTGTGCCCGCCGTTCCGCCCAAATTTCTTCGATAATCCAAATTCCAATCGCTCTGTAGAAAACTCAAATTTCTTCTTCTCATTTTAAAATCTCCTGGTGTCGGCCATGACCCATTTGCACCCCTATTGCAAGTTTCCTGCTTTATAGAATTTTTTTACCATGCTTTATAGTTCAAAAATATTTTTTCCTTGCAAGTTCCGTCCAATCAGCCTTATAAATAAAAAATAGTTTGATATGAAATTTGGCTTGCAAACCGACTTAGCCCAAACCAGCCTTATAGATAAAAATTAGTTTAATATGAAATTTGGCTTGCAGACCGACTTAGTTGATTCCCGATTGAGTTAGGGATTTGGCATTGCGTTCCCATCTCCTCTCCTCTCCTCCACCTCCCGCCTCTCCTCTCCGGCTCCCTCTTGCCGACGATTTTTGCCTCCCCGTCGGCGGCGACCACGGCACATGACGCCTCCCGATCGCGGCTACATCACCTCGTCGACGCCCCCCTCCTTCTTGCTCGTCGGAACCGGTTCTTCCCGGAGGTAAACCCTATCCTACCGAGGGTTTCATTATTTCTTTGCTCGGCGGCGCCTGTGTTCATCTCCTTCTCAGCCAGGACCAAACGTGTGGCTACATCACCTCGTCAACGCCCCTCTCCTTCTTGCTCGTCGGAACCGGTTCTTCCCGGAGGTAAACCCTAACCTACCGAGGGTTTCCTTATTTCTTTGCTCGGCCAGGACATGGCGTTAATTGAGCTTTTAAAACTTGTTGACAATGTCCTTTAACTATATATGAGATATTCATGTTGATGCTAATGATGCTTATCATGTGTTTCTTCCTTTTTTTTCTATTTTATTATTTCCTGTTTTTATTACTGTAATGCTTGCCCTTCTTTACAATCTACCTTGCTTCTATTTTTCTCAGTTACCATACAACATACCGACATGAGTCTTGAGGCCAGGGCATAATATTAAAGATTGTTTGGGAATTTGATTTCATTTTTTCCCCCCTTCTTCCTGCCAAAGAAATGGGAGCCACTTTATCATAACCAGCCAGTTAATCTTAAATGGTTCTGAGATACTATTTGAATATATCATATATAGGATCCTTTACACATTATTTTGCCTTTTTCTTTTTCTTAAGCTAGCTAATTTCTAATTTTGCCACATAAAATTGTCTTTCATGGGACATTTATTTGCAGACTGCTTCATATTATTGTATATCTGGTCCACATGATGCTAACTTTGTTTGCATCCTTAGTTTTCCCAGTCTAACTATAAAATGTATTCAGTCATTCACTTCTACACCATGCATTGTGTGGGGTATTAGTGGGTCTGCAACACATTGATGATGTTTGAGTTTTGTCAGGAGTGCTCATTGTGGCAAGTAATTGTCACTTACTCTAGAACTAATCCTCTCTCAAATGTCAGTGACGAAGCAATTGCTGCATTCTTGGAAGCATCTGGAGAGTCATTGACTGAACTTTCACTCAACAGTATTAAAAAGGTATGGCACAAACTTCCATTTTAGTGTCATTACATGGTTCTCTGTAGAAATTATTCTTTGCGATGCCAAAAAGAATAAAATGTCTTTCAATATATGTTTGCTTCAGAAATATTTAGGAATTCATTTTAAAAAGGCCTATTGACCCCTCACACACTACACATAAGTATTAACAGTTTTATACTAAACTTTGGTCACATCTCCGAAGCAATGCAAGAGTCTATTGTTAAGCACCCGATGTGGCTATTAAGGCTTTCAGGTTAAATTTGTCATGATGTTGCAATATGATGGATGAGTTCAAACACTCATAGTGGTTAAATCAGAAATCATCAG